>NC_091991.1:12790609-12938329 GCF_044704955.1 Pristiophorus japonicus
ATCCCTCCCCCCTTCTCCCCCCATCCCTCCCCCCTTCTCCCCCCCCCATCCCTCCCCCTTCTCCCCCCCATCCCTCCCCCCTTCTCCCCCCCCATCCCTCCCCCCTTCTCCCCCATCCTCCCCCCTTCTCCCCCCATCCCTCCCCCCTTCTCCCCCTTCTCCCCCCATCCCTCCCCCCTTCTCCCCCCATCCCTCCCCCCTTCTCCCCCCATCCCTCCCCCCTTCTCCCCCCATCCCTCCCCCCTTCTCCCCCCATCCCCTCCCCCCATCCTCCCCCCATCCCTCCCCCCATCCCTCCCCCCATCCCTCCCCCCATCCCTCCCCCCATCCCTCCCCCCATCCCTCCCCCCATCCCTCCCCCCATCCCTCCCCCCATCCCTCCCCCCATCCCTCCCCCCATCCCTCCCCCCATCCCTCCCCCCATCCCTCCCCCCATCCCTCCCCCATCCCTCCCCCCTTCTCCCCCCATCCCTCCCCCCTTCTCCCCCCATCCCTCCCCATCCCTCCCCCCATCCCTCCCCATCCCTCCCCCCTTCTCCCCCCATCCCTCCCCCCTTCTCCCCCATCCCTCCCCCCTTCTCCCCCCATCCCTCCCCCCTTCTCCCCCCATCCCTCCCCGTCAGAAACACAGACACTGACAGACAGAGAGATAGAAACACTGATAGAGACACACTGTGGGGGGGTGGGGGGGGGGGGGGGCATCCCAGCACGCTGTTGGAAGGCTCCCGGTGCTGCAGTCGGTAAGTAGAAAATGTTTTATTTATTGATTTAAAAAAAAAAAAATATTTCTTATTAATTTTTTTTTGGGTTGATTTATTGATGTATTTATCATTGAAGATGGCTCTTTATTTGTAAAACTGAAGTGTTTAATGTTTGTAAACTTCCCTTTAAACCCCCCCCTCCCCCATTCCCTACGCCTGATTTGTAACCTACGCCTGATTTTCTAAAGTGTAGACAAAGTTTTTTCGAGCGTACAAAAATCTTCACTTACTCCATTCTAAGTTAGTTTGGAGTAAGTTTTCACTGACGAAACTTTGAAAACAGGCGTAAGTGGCCAGACACGCCCTCTTTTGGAAAAAAAAAATTCTGTTCCAAAGTGAAACTGTTCTAACTGACTAGAACTGGAGCAAACTAAATGACGAGAATTCCGATTTCTAAGATACTCCGTTCTACACCAGCTGCTCCTAAAAATCAGGAGCAAATCATGTGGAAACTTGGGGCCCATGATGCCATATTCAGGCGAATGCTGCCTTGATGTCGCGGGTTGTCTGCATTAATTTCTGCTCTGATGTTCAGCTCTTAAATCCACGTCTGGATTTAAGCTGAGACTCGGTCAGCAGAACCCTGTGTATGCAGGTAGGATATTGGTGAGTACCTTGCTCAGTGGCATCATTTGGCAGTTTTTCGTTTTATTTGTACCAAGCTTCTGAGTTTAGAGTTTTGCAACAAATGTTTACTTTATTACCAATTTAGTAGCAAGATGGAAGATTGCAGCGGGCTATTGTGATGATTGTAAATTACTTTTACAGAACTCAAGATGTACTGTTTGCTCTGCTGGTTTGTCACAGTTAATTTATAATTTCCTGTGAATTTAATATAATCTTTAATCAGATTCATGGTGTAACATTTAAAGTGGAGTCATGCAAATGGTTATTTTTCATATATGTGCCCAGTGCAGTTTCACAGATTATTAACTTGAGAGTTGGTTATTAAGTTAGTCATTTTAGGACTATATTACAAAACTGTAGAAATCTTTGTTCTAGTTATTTAAAAATGTTTTTCAGTGTCTGTTGCGTGCTCTCTTGCTATCTATCTCTGAGAGAGTTTGCTTTTCTCTCTCTCTATTTCAGTCCCTGTCTCCCTCTGTCCCCCCCTTGCACACCCTGTCTCATTCTGTCTCACTATTTCTCAATCTGTGTGTCAATCTCTCCCTCTGCTTTTTTTTCTGTTTCTCGCTTTGTCTCTTTTTCAATGTCTCTCTCTCTGTCTCTCTCTCTGTCTCTCTCTCTCTCTCTCTGTCTCTCTCTGTCTTTGCGTCTGTCTGTCTCTCTGTCTGTCTCTCTGTCTGTCTCTCTGTCTGTCTCTCTGTCTGTGTCTGTCTGTGTCTGTCTGTGTCTGTCTGTCTGTCTGTCTGTCTGTCTGTCTGTCTGTCTGTCTGTCTGTCTGTCTGTCTGTCTGTCTGTCTCTCTCTCTGTCTGTCTCTCTCTCTGTCTGTCTGTCTCTCTCTCTGTCTGTCTGTCTCTCTGTCTTTGCGTCTGTCTGTCTCTCTCTCTCTCTCTCTCTCTCTCTCTGCCTCTGTCTGTCTTTGTTTCTCTCTCTCTGTCTCTCTCTCTGTCGCGCTCGGTCTCGGTGTCTCTCGCGCTCTCTCGGTGTCTCTCGCGCTCTCTCGGTGTGTCTCGCGCTCTCTCGGTGTGTCTCGCGCACGCTCGGTGTTTTGCGCGCGCGCTCTCGCTCTCATTATGGCAAGCTATCTTTTATCAAAATCATAAAGCTCTACAGCAAACACATTTGAATTTTATGTCTTTAATATCACCTCAGTGACGGGGTGAACTCCCACAGAAATGCAACCCCAGTATATGTGTGTATACGGAACACGTGGCTCTTGACTGTACAGTCTGTGTGTGCATGTCTTGGTGTCACTGGTCCCATAATCTAATCCAAGGGCCTCTTGCAGCCTGTCTCCCCTCCCTTTGCGATCCTAATGTCTGATTTTTAAAAAAATGTATAAATCAGTGAAATGTAAGTAATGTACTTACAGCAAACGGTGGTGCAAGAATTTAGAATGGGGAAATACATTTAATGCAGGTGATATAACAAGTAAAGCAGACATTTTATTATTTTTCAACCAATATGGGCTCTAATGCTTTCCTATGGCAAGCTCCTTTGTGAATAAAAATGTGGGTGAAAGACTGCCAAACACCTCTGGCAGTTTTTTTCATTTCCAGGACGGTGAAATTCAGTGTGGAATGGTCAGCCTCTCCCAAGATGTAATTTTTATACAACACAATTATACGCTTGTTGAGACCTGGAAAGATATCCAGAGGGCGTAGAAGCCGATTGAATGCAGCTACTGACGTGTGGCAGAAACTCTCTGAAATCAAACAGATTCCACAAATTGTGTGCCAGCTGCAAACTGGTTCCTCCTACTCACCGAGACAAAGATAAGTCATCAAGTGCTCTTTTTGTTCAAGTATATTAGGTAGTGTACGGTGTTGCTGTGTATTTGATGTTGCTTTCTGTCTTCAACAATATGTTGCATTAGCTGAGAAAATAAGATCCTCTTGGTCTATGCAAAATTACTATTTCTTCGAAAGGTGGGGGCCTGCATGGGACATGAATGTTCGAAGGAGGGGTCAGCAAAAGAGGTTTGTGAATCTCTGTTCTACACCACTTGCTGTCTAAAAGCTGTTGTGATTCACCCTTGCATTTGGTCGAGTGGTTTAAGCTACATCAGAACACAAGCTATTCATGTTGTTTTTTTTATTTGCCACAGCTGTTCTCTCACTAGGACGTTGTTTAAGTCACTTGGCTTTCTACCAGTGTTAACAGAATCTCAAGGATTATATTTGTTTTTGCATATAATTTGTAAGAGTGTGGAATGGTACTTGTCTGCCACATGCTGGGTATTAAACAATTAATAGCACATAGATCACCATTTAAGGACTGTCGTTATTCATTGAGATGAAATGAGCAGGATGTGAAACACTGATCCTTGCAAGTTCAACTTAATTATAGTTTGCAGGAAACTAATATTTGGTTTTCATGCTCGACAGGCTAGCCACAATTAATTTTTATAATGGTACCGAAATACTGTGTCTAACTGATTTTAATTCCTATTTTCTTATTTCCATGCAACTGACTTTGGTTGCAGATGCTGATTTGCGATCCTTCCAGGTTTGGGGATGGGGTAATCATTTACCCCCCCCTCCCTGCCCTTCATTCCAAACCTAAAGAATAGCAAACAATCGAATCAATTAAAATTCTAAAAGCTCATTTTGTAGTTGCAAAGATTGACGTAGTGGGAGTTTGCATTAAGCCTTTAGCCTCCATTGTGTTTTTGGGAATGTGTGGATGGACAGTGTGGAATGAGAAATGGCTATGCACTCTTTAATGCTGCCTCTTCCTATCGACTCACCCACGCTATTCTGCCCAGATTTAAGCCAGATCCACAAAAGTCCTTAAGTAAAATTCTGGGATCACTATCTATCCATTTACTGACCTTTTTAGCTTCAAAGGATTGTGACTTGACACTTTTAAACTTGTTTTTGTTTAACCTTAATAAACTAACATACCTTAACTGTCAAATTGCCCATGAGCAGCTGGGAGTGGGGGAATGTAATAAAGGATTTCAAATTTTATCAAAGGTTTTAGAACCATCAAAGTTTACAGCACTGAAGGAGGCTTGCCCTACCTGGCAGCTCTTTGCTCGAACAATACAAAAATATTCTCTCTGCCCCACTCTCTCTCACCATATCCCTTTATTTTACTCTGCTTCAAATATTTATCCAATCTTACTCTTAAAAGATGCAACCAGTCCTTGCAGAAAAACATTGCATGCTCCAGCATTCTGCGAAGTTTCTCGTAACTCGCTCCTCAGTCTCTTATTGAAGATTATTTTTTAAAAGCTGAAGTAATGATTTGTCCCAGTATGTTTAGTCATCATCATAGGCAGTCCCTCGGAATCGAGGAAGACTTGCTTCTACTCCTGAGGTGAGTTCTTTGATGGCTGAACAGTCCAATACGAGAGCCGCAGTCCCTGTCACAGGTGGGACAGAGAGTCGTTGAGGGAAGGGGTGGGTGGGACTGGTTTGCCGCATGCTCTTTCTGCTGCCTGCGCTGGATTTCTACATGCTCTCGGCGCTGAGACTCGAGGTGCACAGCGCCCTCCCGGATACACTTTCTCCACTTAGGGTGGTCTTGGACCAGGGACTCCGAGGTGTCAGTGGGATGTTGTACTTTATCAGGGAGGCTTTGAGGGTTCCTTGTAGCGTTTTCACTGCCCACCTTTGGCTCATTTGCCATGTAGGAGTTCCGAGTAGAGCGCTTGCTTTGGGAGTCTTGTGTCAGGCATGCGAACAATGTGGCCTGCCCAGAGGAGCTAATCGAATGTGATCAGTACTTCAATGCTGGGGATGTTAGCCTGGATGAGGACGCTGATGTTGGTGCGCCTGTCCTCCCAGGGGATTTGTAGGATCTTGCGGAGACATCGTTCGTGATATTTCTCCAGCAACTTGAGGTGTCTGCTGTAAATGGTCCATGTCTCTGAGCCATACAGGAGGGCGAGTATTACTACAGCCCTGTAGACCATGAGCTTGGTGGCAATTTTGACAGTCAAGGCCACCTACGGGCCAAACACCCGAGGCCCCACCCCACTGCTGGCCAAGAACGGGGAAACGCTCATCACGGACACCAAGGCAGTCAGGCCCGCTGGAAGGAGCACTTCGAAGATCTCCTCAATCGAGACTGCCTTTGACTCGAGTGTTCTCAA
This sequence comes from Pristiophorus japonicus, assembly GCF_044704955.1. Classification (NCBI taxonomy): domain Eukaryota; kingdom Metazoa; phylum Chordata; class Chondrichthyes; family Pristiophoridae; genus Pristiophorus; species Pristiophorus japonicus. The sequence goes on from NC_091991.1 coordinate 12,796,098, forward strand.
CTCCATCCCGCAGCAAGCTACCTGCCACCACCTCAGTGAGACCCCAACACTGCATGAGGTAGAAAAAGCCATAAGACAGCTTAAAAACAAAGCTACGGGTGCGGATAGAATCCCTGCTGAGGCATTAAAGTATGGCGGAGAGGCACTGTTGGCGCGAATACACAACCTAATCTCTCTCATCTGGAGGGAGGAGACCATGCCGTAGGATCTGAGATGCAGTAATCGTGACCATCTTTAAAAAAAGGGGACAAGTCCGACTGCGGCAACTACAGAGGAATCTCCCTGTTATCAGCCACTGGGAAAGTCATCACTATATTTAGTAATATAGGGTGCATATCATTCCAATTTTGAATTGGACACTCCAGTTTTCAGTTGTGACTGGCAGATAGTTATATAAAAAAGCATGTGTATAATTAGATGGAAGGCAAATGGATGTTGGCATTTGTTGCAAGGGGGATGGAGTATAAAAGCAGGGAAGTCCTGCTACAACTGTACAGGGTATTGGTGAGACCACATCTAGAGTACTGCGTGCAGTTTTGGTCTCATTTAAGGAGGGATATACTTGCATTGGAGGCAGTTCAGAGAAGGTACACTAGGTTGATTCTTGAGATGAAGGGGTTGACTTATGAAGAAATGTTGAGCAGGTTGGGCCTATACTGATTGGAGTTTAGAAAAATGAGAGGTGATCTTATTAAAACATAGATACCGAGGGGACCCCGACAAGGTAGATGCAGAGAGGATGTTTCTACTCGTGGGGGAATCTAGAACCAGAGGGCATAGTTTCAGAATAAGAGGTCGCCCATTTAAAACTAAGATGAGGAGGAATTTCTTCTCAGAAGGTTGTAAATCTGTGGAATTCTCTGCCCCAGGGAGCTGTGGAGGCTGGGTCATTGAATATATTTAAGGCGGAGGTAAGACAGATTTTTGAACGATAAGGGAATCCAGGGTTATGGGGAGCGAGCAGGGAAGTGGAGCTGAGCCCAAGATCAGATCAGCTATGATCTTATTAAATGGCGGAGCAGGCTCGAGGGGCCAAGTGGCCTACTCCTCCTATTATGTTCTTATGTTCTAGATCTGTTTTGCACACGTGCAACATTTTTTTTTAAAAAGCCCCATCCCATGGAATTTCGGACTGACTGCATGGTTTTGATTAGTGAAAGAATATGGGCTTGGCCTGTCGTTACATGGTCAATTTCTGATCTAGGGAAGGTGTTCTCAGTAGTGGCTTGTGCTGCTCCTGCAAAAAGTAGTTAGAAAGATTAGTGAGATGCTGGACTTCACAAAAGGTATTGAGTATAAAAGCAAGGATATCCAACAGTTGGAGCACTGGATGGATCTCGTGGGACGTTGTGTTTTGATTTGGGTGCCCTAGTTTAGGAAGGATATAGATGCCTTGGAGAAAATCCAATGATTCACTGGGATGATGGGATCAAGGGTCTAAGCTAGGCTCAATGACTAGGTAAACTTGGGTTATGTTCTCTGGAGATGAGAGGGTTAAAGGCTGATCTGTTGAGGTATCCAATAATAAGGTACAGTAGCATAGTGTTTATGGTACTCAACCAGGCCAACATCCCCAGCATCGAAGCACTGACCACACTCGACCAGCTCTGCTGGGCGGGCCACATTGTTCGCATGCCTGACACACAACTGCCAAAGCAAGCGCTCTATTCTGAATTCCTACACGGCAAGTGAGCCCAAGGTGGGCAGAGGAGACGTTTCCAGGGTGACCAAGGCTGGGAACTCAACATACAGGGGTATTCAACATTTAGGAAGGATAGACAGAGAGGAAAAGGAGGCAGGGTGGCATTGCTGCTTAAAGAGGAAATTAATGCAATAGTAAGAAAGGACATTAGCTTGGGTGATGTGGAATCGGTATGGGTGGAGCTATGGAATACCAAGGGGCAGAAAACGCTGGTGGGAGTTGTGTACAGACCACCAAATAGTAGTAGTAAGGTTGGGGACAGCATCAAACAAGAAATTAGGGATGAATGCAATAAGGGTACAGCAATTATCATGGGTGACTTTAATCTACATATTGATTGGGCTAACCAAACTGGTAGCAATGCAGTGGAGGAGGATTTCCTGGAGTGTATTGGGGATGGTTTTCTTGACTAGTATGTCGAGGAACCAACTAGGGAGCTGGCCATCCTAGACTGGGTGATGTGTAATGAGAAAGGACTAATTAGCAGTCTTGTTGTGTGAGGACCCTTGGGAAAGAGTGACCATAATGTGGTAAAATTCTTTATTAAGATGGAGAGTGACACAGTTAATTCAGAAACTAGGGTCCTGAACTTAAGGAAAGGTAACGTCGATGGTTTGAGGCGTGAATTGGCTAGATTAGACTGGCAAATGATACTTAAAGGGTTGATGGTGGATAGGCAATGGCAAATATTTAAAGATCACATGGATGAACTTCAGCAATTGTACATCCCTGTCTGGAATAAAAATGAAACAGGGAAGGTGACTCAACTGTGGCTTACAAGGGAAATTAAGGATAGTATTAAATCCAAGGAAGAGGCATATAAATTGGCCAGAAAAAGCAACAAACCTGAGGACTGGGAGAAATTTAGAATTCAGCAGAGGAGGACAAAGGGCTTAATTAAGAGGGGGAAAATAGAGTACGAGAAGAAGCTTGCTGGGAACATAAAAACTGACTGCAAAAGCTCCTATAGATATGTGAAGAGAAAAAGATTAGTGAAGACAAACTTGGGTCCCTTGCAGTCGGATTCAGGTGAATTTATAATGGGGAACAAAGAAATGGCAGACCAATTGAACAAATACTTTGGTTCTGTCTTCACTAAGGAAGACACAAATAACCTTCCGGAAGTACTAGGGGACCGAGGGTCTAGTGAGCAGGAGGAACTGAAGGATATCCTTATTAGGCGGGAAATTGTGTTAGGGAAATTGATGGGATTGAAGGGCGATAAATCCCTGGGGCCTGATAGTCTGCATCCCAGAGTACCTAAGGAAGTGGCCCTCGAAATAGTGGATGCATTGGTGATCATTTTCCAACAGTCTTATCGACTCTGGATCAGTTCCTATGAACTGGAGGGTGGCTAATTTAACACCACTTTTTAAAAAAGGAGGGAGAGAGAAACCGGGAAATTATAGACTGGTTAGCCTGACATCAGTAGTGGGGAAAATGTTAGAATCAATTATTAAAGATGAAATAGCTGCGCATTTGGAAAGCAGTGACAGGATCGGTCCAAGTCAACATGGATTTATGAAAGGGAAATCATGCTTGACAAATCTTCTAGAATTTTTTGAGGATGTAACTAGTAGAGTGGGCAAGGGAGAACTGGTGGATGTGGTGTATTTGGACTTTCAAAAGGCTTTTGACAAGGTCCCACACAAGAGATTGGTGTGCAAAATCAAAGCACATGGTATTGCGGGTAATATATTGACGTGAATAGAGAACTGATTGGGCGACAGGAAGCAGAGAGTCGGGATAAATGGGTCCTTTTCAGAATGGCAGGCAGTGACGAGTGGAGTGCCGCAGGGCTCAGTGCTAGGACCCCAGCTCCTCAATATACATCAATGATTTGGATGAAGGAATTGAGTGTAATATCTCCAAGTTTGCAGATGACACTAAACTGGGTGGTGGTGTGAGCTGTGAGGGGACGCTAAGAGGCTGCAGGGTGATTTGGACAGGTTAGCTGAGTGGGCAAATAAGGGAATTAAGGGTTACAGGGAGAGGGCGGGTAAGTGAAGCTGAGTCCACGGCCAGATCAGCCATGATCTTATTGAATGGCGGAGCAGACTCGAGGGGCTAGATGGTCTACGCCTGTTCCTAATTCTTATGTTATTACTTATGTTATGTTCAAATGCATGGTAGGTGCAGTATAATGTGGATAAATGTGAGGTTATCCACGTTGGGGGCAAAAACACGAAGACAGAATATTATCTGAATGGCGTCAGATTAGGAAAAGGGGAGGTGCAATGAGACTTGGGTGTCATGGTTCATCGGTCATTGAAAGTTGGCATGCAGGTACAGCAGGTGGTGAAGAAGGCAAATGGTATGTTGGCCTTCATAGCAAGGGGATTTGAGTATAGGAGCAGGGAGGTCTTACTGCAGTTGTACAGGGCCTTGGTGAGGCCTCACCTGGAATATTGTGTTCAGTTTTGGTCTCCTAATCTGGGGAAGGATGTTCTTGCTATTGAGGGATTGCAGCGAAGGTTCACCAGATTTGATTCCCGGGATAGCAGGACTGACATATGAGGAGAGACTGGATCAACTGGGCCTTTATACATTGGAGTTTAGAAGGTTGAGAGGGGATCTCATAGAAACTTATAAGATTCTGACTGGACTGGACAGGTTAGATGCAGGTAGAATGTTCCCGATGCTGGGGAAGTCCAGAACCAGGGGACACAGTCTTAGGATAAGGGGTAGGCCATTTAGGACTGAGATGAGGAGAAAGTTCTTCACTCGAGAGTTGTTAACCTGTGGAATTCCCTGCCGCAGAGAGTTGTTGATGCCAGTTCATTGGATATATTCAAGAGGGAGTTAGATATGGCCCTTACGGTTAAAGGGATCAAGGGGTATGGAGAGAAAGCAGTAAAGGGGTAATGAGGGAATGATCAGCCATGATTTTATTGAATGGTGGTGCAGGCTCGAAGGGCCTAATGGCCTACTTCTGCACCTATTTTCTATGTTTCTATAAGGACACCCTCAAAGCCTCCCTGATGCAGTGCAGCATCCCCACCGACACCTGGGAGTTTCTGGCCAAAGACCGCCCTAAGTGGTGGAAGTGCATCCAGGAGGTCGCTGAGCACCTCGAGTCTCGTCGCCGAGAGCATGCAGAAACCAAGCGTAGGCAGCGGAAGGAGCGTGCGGTAAACCAGACTCCCCACCCACCCTTTCCCTCCACCACTGTCTGTCCCACCTCTGACAGAGACTGTAATTCCTGTACTGGTCTGTTCAGTCACCTAAGAACTCACTTTTAGAGTGGAAGCAAGTCTTCCTCGACTCCAAGGGACTGCCTATGATGATGATGGTATTGAACTAGTAATCCAGAGGCCTGGACTAATAATCTGGAGAACTTGGTTTTCAAATCTTACCATAGCAGTTTGAGAATGTTGATTCAGTTTATTGAAGAAAAATCCAGAAATTAAAAGCTGGTATCAGTAAATGTGACCATGAAGCTGTTGGATTAGGGAAGGAAACTTATTATCCTTACCCGGTATGGCTGATTGATATGTGACTCCAGTCCCATATCAACATGGTTAACTCTTAATTGCCTATGACATGGCCTATTAAGACTTCCACCGCATGGACTGTAGCGATTCAAGAAGGTGGCCCACCATCACGTTCTCAGCAGCTAGGGATGGGCGATAGGTGCTGCCCTCGCCAGCGACACCCATATCTCCATAATTAATTATATTACAAAAAAATGTAGGGGATGACCCTTCTAAATAGATAAAAATTCAAAACAAGGGGGACATGATCTTCGACTTCACGCTAAACCAGTTCAAATCCAATTAAAGGAAAATGTCTTCACACAAAGAATGTGTGGAGCACATTATCCCAGAAAGCCATAGATACAAGGTCAACGGAGGTGTTCGAAAGGGAGATTGATACTGGGTGGTAAGGATATTAAAAGACATTGGGGAAAAGCCAGAATGGTGAAGCAGGCTCAATGGGTCAGTGGGCTGGGATCCGTGCTGAAGAAGCCCAGTAGCAGGTGCCGCTAAAGGATAGTACACGAACAATTTTTTTGAAACCTGGAAAACCCAGGCCCCTCGTCCTCTGATCTGACCAGCTTGTCAAACCCTTTTGTGCTGAAGTCATCGATCAAATGCCAGAAGCAGTAGTTGCCAATATGTAGCTTGTAACATTCTCATCATTTTGAAAATTGCATTTCATTTTTAATAAAGAATAGACAGAATGAAGCTTTTCTAGTTTAAAGATTTATTGCCATGGTCTGTATAAACAGAATTACATTGTTATGGTAGATATTAATCACGTGCACACTGTTTTTAAGGAAAGATGGGTAGAAACAATTTATTTGTATGTATTGATTGTTCTGAAAAGGGCCATTAATGTTGGTGCACCGCGCTATAATGAGTAAGTGCACAGGGTCCTTGGAGCAATTGTTAGTATCGGGAATTACAAATTGGTGTTTTGCTGGTGTGATGAACCAGTCAAGCTGTGTCAGCTGCTTGTCTAGACTATGTCTACTAGAATAAGCCTGAGGGTTTGTTAATTTTTTTTAAATCCATTGCAGCAAAACCATCTCAAATGAATTCTATGTTCACTACAATTTAAAATGCATTAGATTTGCATAATTTATCAAACTGTAATAATAGAACATTTTTATATTCTTGAGTTAATGGGCTTCACGCTAGGGTTTATCCTATTCCGATATTTCTGATAACTTCTGTTCATAATGTAGGACAGCAAAGACCCTGCCCGGATTAAATGTGCAGGCTGGGATAGGATGTGAAATGGTCTGAGTTTCCAGTAGTGATTGTTGCTGTTTTGGTTGTGCTGTACTGTACATGATCTGTTGCCACTCATAAAAATCAAATTAAAGCCATGTGTGACTAACAAAAGCATTTCTAATCAAGTTGAGTGACCTCGGTGATTAGTCAAAATAACCTCAGTTTAAAGTAAAGAGTAGCATGCAGTTTAACATTGTGTTAAAGTCACTTAAAAAGCCTAATTAAAATGTTCTTTGGCCTGGCATTTTATTATAATGCACTTTAAAAAAAAAACAAAGCACCGGTGGTCATTTCCAGATGGATAGAATTGAAAAGCAGAGATGTTAACGTATAGGACTTTGAATAGATGACACTTGGAGTACCATGCTCAGTTCTGGTCTCCTTGTTATGTAAAGGATATGCAGGCATTGAAAAAGGTGCAAAAAAGATTCACAAGGATGACTCGAGGGGCTAGATGGCCTACTCCTGTTCCTAATTCTTATGTTCTTCAGTTCTTATACAGAACTGAGAAGTTACATCTAACAGGAAAGATTGAATTAGCTGGGTCTCTTTTCTGCAGAAAAGAGAAGGCGAAGGGGTGACCTGATGGGGGTCCTTTATGAAAGAGTTTGATAGGGTAGACATACAGAAGATGTTTGGAGGAGACCAAAACTAGAGGCCATAAATATAAGACAGTCACTAATAAATCCAATGGGGAATTCAGGAGAAACTTTTTTGCCCAGAGAGAGGTGAGAATGTGGAACTCGCTACCACAGAGAGTGGTTGAGGCGAATAGTATAGATGCATTTAAGGGGAAGCTCGATACAGGAAGGAGAAAGGAATAGGGCAGGGCCTATTGGAGACCATGAGGGTAATCTGTGTGTGGAGGCGGGATACGTGGGTATGGTTCTTAATGAATACTTTGCGTCTGTTTTCACAAGAGAGGGGCGATGTAGACACCGTTATCGGGGAGAAGAGGTGTGAAATATTAGATGAAATAAACACAGTGAGAGAGGAGGTATTTAAGGGGTTTAGCAGCTTTCAAAGGTGATGCGTCCCCAGGCATGGATGAAATTTATCCCAGGCTGTTAAGCGAAGCAAAAGAGGAAATAGCAGAGGCTCTGACCATTTTCCAATCCTCTCTGGCTTCAGGTGTGCTGCCAGAGGACTGGAGAACTGCTAATGTGGTACCTTTGTTTAAGAAGGGAGAAAGGGATAAACCATGTAATTACAGGCCATGTGTGAAAATTATTGGGAAAAATTCTGAAGGACAGGATAAATCTTCATTTAGAAAGACACAGATTAATCAAGGGCAATCAGCATGGATTTGTTAAGGGAAGGTTGTGTCTGACTAACTTGATTTGAATTTTTTGAGGAAGTAACAAGGAGGGTCAATGAAGGTAGTGCATTTGATGTAGTGTATATGGATTTTAGCAAGGCTTTTGATAAGGTCCCACATGGTAGACTGGCCACGAAAGTAAAAACCCATGGGATCCAGGGCAAAGTGACAAGTTGGATCCAAAATTATCTCAAAGGCAGGAAGCAAAGGGTAATGGGTGATGGGTGTTTTTGTGACTGAAAGGCTGTTTCCAGTGAGGTTCTGCAGGGCTCCGTACTAGGTCCCTTGCTTTTTGTGGTATACAACAATGATCTACACTTGACACCCTCAAAGCCTCCCTGATAAAGTGCGACATCCCCACTGACACCTGGGAGTCCTTGACCATAGACCGCCCTAAGTGGAGGAAGTGCATCCGGGAGGGCGCTGAGCTGCTCGAGTTTCGTCGCCGAGAGCATGCAGAAATCAAGTGCAGGCAGCGGAAGGAGCGTGCGGCAAACCAGGCTCCCTGCTCACCCTTTCCCTCAACGACTATCTGTCCCACCTGTGACAAACTGTGGTATTGGACTGTACAGCCATGTTAAGAGTGGAAGCAAGTCTTCCTTGATCCTGAGAGACTGCCTATGATGATGACACTTGAATGTAGGGGATATAATTAAGAAGTTTGCAGATGATGCTAAAATCGGCTGTGTGGTTGATAATGAAGAAGAAAGCTATAGACTAGGAAGATATCAATCAGGTGGGCAGAACAGTGGAAAATGAAATTCAATCCGGAGAAGTGTGAGGTAATGTATTTGGGGAGGGCTAACAAGGAAAGGGAATACTCATTAAATGGTAGGATACTGAGAAGTGTAGAGGAACAAAAGGACTTTGGAGTGCAGGTCCACAGATCCCTGAAGGTACAAAATACTAGTTAGGCCATAGCTAGAGTACTGCGTGCAGTTCTGGTCACCGCATTACAGGAAGGAGGTGATTGAAGAGGGTACAGAGGAGATTTACGAGGAGGTTGCTGAGTGTGGGGAATCTTAGCTATGAGGAAAGATTGGATAGGCTGAGTTTGTTTTCCTTGGAACAGATGAGGCTGAGGGGAGACCTGCTTGAGGTGTATAAAATTGAGGGACTGTGATATAGTGGATAGAAAAGGCCTAGTTCCCTTAGCACAGGGGTCAACAACCAGGTGGCAGAGATTTAAAGTAATTGGTCGAAGGTTTAGAGGGGATTTCAGGGGAAATTTCTTCACCCAGAGTGTTGTGGGAGTCTGAAAGGGTGGTAGAGGCAGAAACCCTCACCACATTAAAAAAGTACTTGGATGTGCACCTGAAGTGCTGTAACCTACAGAGCTACGGACCAAGAACTGGAAAGTGGGATAAGGCTGGATAGCCTCTTGGTTGGCTGGCGCAAACACGATCGGTCAAAAATGGCTTCCTTCTGTGCTGTAAACTTCTCTGATTCTATGAATAGGTGGTTATACTGATAATGAGATGAAGAGGGGTGGGAGGAGGCTCGTGTGAAACAAACACCAGCACGGACCAGTTGGACTGAATGGCCACGTTCGTAAACATGGCCGAGTCAGATTAATTACCCCCCCCCGCCCCCTGGTTTTTGAAACGTTTCCATGGTATATCTTTTTGAGCAGAGATTGAAAACTCCCATCTAGTTAATGGCCCTGAATTTGCGGTCCGAGGCTTCCTGCGGGAAAATGCTTCCGATCCGCAAATAAATGCCCGCGTGCCTGGTGTTTTGGGAAATATGGAGACTCGCGGTCCTGGACACCTCTGGGTACCCACGGGTAGAGGCACACATATCCCAGGGGCGCAGGCGGTACGCTTTTACCAGGTGGAAGAATTTCACTGGCACTCGCTGGGCAAAACTCTCTGCCCACGCATGCCCTTTACCCGGAGATGCATTCGATATGTCAAGAACAACATAACAAATAGGAGCAGGAGTAGCTCACCTGGCCCCTTGAGCCTACTCCACCATTTAATAAAATCATGGCTGATCTGATCATGGACTCAGCTCCACTTCCTTGCCCACTTCCCAAAACCCTTTATTCCCTTATCACTCAAAAATCTGCGTCTATCTCCATCTGGAAGAGGGGACAGAGTGTAGTGTAACAAAATTTGCAGATGACACAAAGATTGTTGAAAAACGGGTTGTGTAGAGGACACAGAGGCTGCAAAGAGATTTGGATAGGTTAAGCGAATGGGCTAAGGTTTGGCAGATGGAATACAATGTCGGAAAATGTGAGGTCATCCACCTTGGGGGGGGGGGGGGTGGGGGGGAAACAGTAAAAGGGAATATTATTTGAATGGGGAGAAATTACAACATGCTGTGGTGCAGAGGGACCTGGGGATCCCAAAAGGTTAGTTTGCAAGTGCAGCAGGTAATCAGGAAGGCGAATGGAATGTTGGCCTTCATTGCGAGAGGGATGGAGTACAAAAGCAGGGAGGTTCTGCTGCAACTGTACAGGGTATTGATGAGGCTGCACCTGGAATACTGCGTGCAGTTTTGGTCACCTTGCTTAAGGAAGGATATACTAGCTTTGGAGGGGGTACAGAGACGATTCACAAGGCTGATTCCGAGATGAGGGGGTTACCTTATGATAGATTGAGTAGACTGGGTCTTTACTCGTTGGAGTTCAGAAGGATGAGGGGTGATCTTATAGAAACATTTAAAATAATGAAAGGGATAGACAAGATCGAGGCAGAGAGGTTGTTTCCACTGGTCGGGGAGACTAGAACTAGGGGGCACAGCCTCAAAATACGGGGGAGCCAATTTCAAACCGAGTTGAGAAGGAATTTCTTCTCCCAGAGGGTTGTGAATCTGTGGAATTCTCTGCCCAGGGAAGCAGTTGAGGCTAGCTCATTGAATGTATTCAAATCACAGATAGATAGATTTTTAACCAATAAAGGAATTAAGGGTTATGGGGAGTGGGCGGGTAAGTGGAGCTGAGTCCACGGCCAGATCAGCCATGATCTTGTTGAATGGTGGAGCAGGCTAGATGGCCTACTCCTGTTCCTAATTCTTATGTTATGTTAAATATATTCAATGACCCATCCTCCACAGCTCTCTGGGACAGAGAATTCCATAAAATTACAACCCTCAGAGAAGAAATTCCTCCTCATCTCAGTTTTAAATGGGTGGTCCCTTATTCTAAGACTATGTCCCCTAGTTTTAGTTTCCCCTCTGCATTCACGTTGTTGAGCTCCCTCATTATCATGTTTCGATAAGATCACCTCTCATTCTTCTCAACTCCAAATGTATATAGGCCAAACCTACTCAACCTATCTTAAATCAACCCTCTCATCTCCGGAATAAACCTCGTGAACCTTCTCTGAACAGCCTCCAATGCAAGTATATCCTTCCTTAAATACAGAGACCAAAACTGTACGCAGTACTCCAGGTCTGGCCTCACCAAAACCCTGTACAGTTCTCTGCTTTTATACTCTATCCCCCTTGCAATAAAGGCCAACATTCCATTTGCCTTCCTGATTACTTGCTGTACCTGCATACTAACTTTTTGTGTTTAATGCACAAGGACCCACCAGGTCCCTCTGTACTGCAGCACTTTGCAATTTTTTCCATTTTAAATTATAATTTGCTTTTCTATTTTTTCTGCCAAAGTGGATAACCTCACATTTTCCCACATTATACTCCATCTGCCAAGTTTTTGCCCACTCACTTAGCCTGTCTATATCCCTTTACAGATTTTTTGTGTACTCCTCACAATTTGCTTTCCCACCCATCTTTGTATCATCAGCAAACTTGGCTACATTACACTCGGTCCCTTCATCCAAGTCATTAATATAGATTGCAAATAGTTGAGGCCCCAGCACCGATTCCTGCGGCACCCCACTAGTCAGTTTGCCAACCGGAAAATGACCCATTTATCCCGACTCTGTTTCCTATTAGTTAGTCAATCCTCTATCCAAGCTAAAATATTGCCCCCAACCCAGTGAACTTTTATCTTGTGCAGTGACCTTTTATGTGGCACCTTATAGAATGCCTTCTGGAAATCCAAATACACCACATCCACTGGTTCCCCCTTATCCACCCTGCTCGTTACATCCTCAAAGAACTCCGGCAAATTTGTCAAACATGACTTCCCTTTCATAAAACCATGCTGACTCCGAACATCACAAGTTCCGGGTCATCACCCATGTGCTTTGCATGCAAAAACCCGGAACTTGCACGTCTCTTATGGGCGTCTACGCATCTTGTACACGCCCATAGGGGCTGAAAATTCCGGCCCAATGTTTTTTACGTTGGGGGTTTGCGCTCAGTCTTGGCCTGCTACATTAGGTTGCACCTACACTCCAACTCGAAGCATTGAAGGCAAGTGGAAACTTAGTTATAGTTTGTCCACCTGACCAATGTTTGGGTTTTCTGTGGGGTGTAGAAGTGATGGAACCGTGCTCAGCAAAATGCTCACAATGGAGCAGTGACATTGCAGGTGGTTTCAAGAACCTTTTGGAGTTAGCTGTAGTTTCTGAGGATAAACATCTCTGGACACTGGATCAAGAATAAAGTTTTCCTTCAATATTAGAAATGCACTGCTATACTGAACTGCAACAAGGCCAAGGGGCAGTCAACAGGCACTGGATTATTGGGGCTGAAATTGCGGTCGGAGGCTTCCCGCGGGCAATTGCCTCTGACCTGAAACATTTCTATGAATTTACCTGGTGTCCGGGAGGAGCGAGGGATTCCGGTGGGGTGGCCTTCTCTTCCCGCGCTGCGAAGCGCGCACTCGTCCTCCAGGTTCCCACGCAGAAGGTGCAGTGACGTGTGACTGATCAGCCAACCAGGTACAGTATTCCACAGCTTTCTCATTAATAGCAATGGGAACATCGTATCTACCAGTTCTCATTGTTATTAATGAAAAAAAACCACACTAAACACATACAATAAAAAAAATACAAATATAATAAAAAAACGCACCTCACATAATTAAAATTAATTGAAATTAAAGTTACATATCTTAGAACATTTTTTTTCCAAGTTTTTAAAGTTTTTAAAAATTATAATTAAAAATAAATCTAACGTAGTGGGCAGGGTTTTTAAAAATAATGTTTTTTAAATTTAATTGTATTGTACGTTTTTTTTAAACTCTTAAACCTGTAAAAGTAGGCTATGTGCCTGCTTTTATCAGGCGCAAGAATTTTGAGGACATTTGCTGAGCAAGATATGGGTAAGTACCGCAATCTTGCCCTTGCAAATGTCGTCGCACCTGATATGTGTTGGATCTGTCGAGCTCCAGCTTGACCGATCCAGCGATGCCTCCCTGGGTCCATACACACTCCGTATGGACCCGGGGAGGCTAGGATTTCCAGCCCCATTGTACTTAATACACGGTGTTTGAACACTGCATCCCTGCAGTACAGCCCTCCCATTGCATGGAACTTGAAGCTTAGCATCGGCCTAAAGAGACAATTAGTCTTGTTCAAATCACGGTACATGTAGCCACGAGTTTCATGCTGCCGTTCTTGTTTCCTTTCTTGTGGGTAGTAGATCTGGTTTGCAAACTATGTTTGTTAACCCTAACACGATGGGATGTGCTGTAAGTAAATTATGTATATATGCAGCATGTTGCAACTGTGATACTGTTTAAAATAACCTTTGCTTTTTGACTGGGTTAATCTCTGTTGCGATCGGTGCTAGCATTGGGAGGCTGCCAGACTCGTGGAAAACAGCTGAAGATTAATTCAGTTATCTTGCACAGGAAAGCATCTAACAAGACTTCAGAGTTAAAGCAAATGTCAGGAAGTGTTTGTAAACTCCCTTAAATAGTAGTTTCACAAACATGGGTGGGGGAAGCAAGTTTATAGAGGAATAAACATTGGAAATAACTGGTTCAGACACTCGGAACTGCTCCAGAAAGGTGGAAAGGAAATTAGTTTTAATTATCCTGTGGCTCAGAGTGCATTTTGTAAACCAAATAGAATGCTCCTTAACGTCGAGCTAAAGTCCACCCTCCATTTGCTGCTAACAATCCTCCTGAAGCACGTTCCAGATTGGTGCCAGCAGAACCATCCACCTGAATGGAAGGCTTATGCCAGTGCGTTATATGATGCATGTGTATGTTTGCCAGTATAAATGGCCCCAGAATTGTGCATTGACACAGACACACAGGCATTTCTCCTCCTCCTCCTCCTCCCATGTGATTGTTTGCTCAGTCCTGGCTACCAATGGGAAAACTTTCTTTTATTTTTTTAAGTCTCTTGCAATTCCAGTGTTTGTGCATGTGTGCCAAGTTTCTTTTAAATTAGATCAGCCACCCACTGGAACAAATTCGGCAGTTTCACAAAATAAACCCACAAAAGTGCTGAAGACTTATTGTTTGAACCAGATCTTGGCAAAATTGGGTTTGAAAAGCAAAACTGGCTTATTAAGTGACTTTTACTTTAAATATTCTCATTTCATTTTTCAAATATAGCTTTTGTATCTGAGGTTGCTGCCTTAGTTCATTTCCTGAAAGCACACAGACTCACGTTGTTGCTCTCGGGAGAACGACCGACTGGTGCCAAGAAAGTATAACCTCAGTTCTCAACAGCAAAAAGATGAATGAGTCCCTGTACAATGGTGAAGCAGAACCACAGACACAAAGTAGTTATGGGACAGAAGTCAGTTCCTCACTGGTGTTTGCCCTTTGCCAACACTAGCAAAGTACCAAGAAGCCTGGTACCCAATCTCTAAAAGCATGTGCAGGTGCAGCGCCTAAAATCCGGAACCCTTGGGACTGAGGCCGTTCTGGATTCCGGACTTTCGATCGTCTTTCTGACATCACGAATCCGGAAACACCCGAGCCCGGGTCCAGGTATTTCCGGATTCGGAACGTCAAAGGGGGAGAGGGAGGCCCCACTGTCAAGGAACTGTTCGAGCGGGCCCCGTCGAGAGGACATGTCCGGGCCACTGGCCCCGCCGTGGAGGAGCCGTTTGGGCAGGCCCCGCCGTGGAGGAGCCGTTTGGGCAGGCCCCGCCGTGGAGGAGCCGTTTGGGCAGGCCCCGCCGTGGAGGAGCTGTTTGGGCGGGCCCCGCCGTGGAGGAGCTGTTTGGGCGGGCCCCGCCGTGGAGGAGCTGTTTGGGCGGGCCCCGCCGTGGAGGAGCTGTTTGGTCAGGCCCCGCCGTGGAGGAGCTGTTTGGGCAGGCCCCGCCATGGAGGACGTGTTTGGGAGGGCAGATGGCAAGGCCCAAAGGTAAGGGTAGTGGTGGCGAGTGGTGACGAGGTCACGAGGTCGGCGGGTTTGGATTGTGGAACATTTTACGGATTCCGGAACTCCGGATTTTGGACACTGCAACTGTACAGCAATGCCTCTCTCTCCCACCTCTCATCACAGCATGTCCCCACAAACAGATAGACTGGAGTACACCCTACGCACTCTATGCACCACGAGGATAGCAACCTAGCCACTAAATCAAACTGCGTAATCCTGAAGCACACACTGCTGCTCTGCCAACATCCTAAATCTGCCAGCGTCACTGACAATGTGTGCAGCAACTTGTATACAACATGTCGATCCTTGTAAAGCTGAAAATGAGAACTGGAGCACGGGGTCAAGATTGGATTTGATGACCTATTTCTTTCACTCACTCATTCACAGCTTTTCCATGATTTTTGTGCACAATTACAAATATAATTGGGCTGGGGTTTACTTGTAGTGTATTCGTCAAGTAGTTGAGGGAGTGGTTATAAATGGATGGAAATTGCATGGAGTTCCCAGAATGAGATTGATACTGTACTATTACTGCCGTTTCCTGCACTAGGCTATAGTTCTCGATGTACTGTAACTTCATGCTTTTCTTTTGCTTCAGGTGTGGCATTGACTGATTTACAAGGACACAAGGATGACTGATGCCAGTGAGATGCTGGCTGCTGCCTTGGAGCAAATGGATGGCATCATCGCGGGTAAGAGATTGCTTGGAACTACTGACTGACTCCGTTAATACGTAAAGGCATTTATTTTTTCTTTGTGCGCACTTCCTTGTTCCTCTGCCTTTAATACAGTAACCACTACATGAATTTTAAGATTAAGATTGCTAATGAGATGCCAGGGGGAGGAGGGGGCGGGGGGTGGTGATTATAAGCAAGCAACAAAAAGTCCTTTAGTAAAACGATAATGTGAGGTAAACATTTTATCCGTGTTCTACTGGAGCAAAACGCTCCTCTACATCGGTACTGTGCTTCAGAATAAAGGTAGCTCACGTCAGGCCTTTATTCCAAGCGCAAGTCCAGAACAGCTTCCTCGGGAAAGGCATGACCAGTCTGTTCCACTCCAGCTTCAGGTTAGCTTCTGCCTCTGGGGTGCACTACAACTTCAAAGGTGTAAAGGAGAAACAGCTTTGAACTGACACTGAACTGATGGGAGAAGTAAGAATAAGTGAAAGAAATTGCTTGTGGTGCAGATGTACTCTGCTTAAAAAGAAAAAAAGAGAGACTTGCATTTATATAGCAGCTTTCACGACCACCGGGCATCTCAAAACGCTTTTCAGCCAATGAAGTACTTTTGAAATGTAGTCATTGTTGTAATGTAGGAAACATGGCAGCCAATTTGTGCATAGCAAGCTCCCACAAACAGCAATGTAATAATGACCAGATGATCTTGTGTTTTTTTTGTTGATTGAGGGATAAATATTGGCCCCAGGACACCAGGGAGAACTCTCCCGCTCTTCTACCTAATCATGCTTCTAGGCCAACGCTTATCCCTCAACCAATGCCTCCAAAACCCAGGTTAAAAAAAAACAGGATGAGGTCCTACAAGATGAATTTAGGGAGCTAGGAACTAAATTTAAAAAGTAGGACCTCAAAAGTAGTAATCTCAGGATTGCTACCAGTGCCAAGTGCTAGTCAGAGTAGGAATCGCAGGATAGCTCAGATGAATACGTGGCTTGAGGAGTGGTGCAACAGGGAGGGATTCAAATTCCTGGGACATTGGAACCGGTTCTGGGGGAGGTGGGACCAGTACAAACCGGACGGTCTGCACCTGGGAAGGACTGGAACCAATGTCCTAGGGGGAGTGTTTGCTAGTGTTGGGGAGGGGTTAAATTAATACGGCAGGGGGATGGGAACCTATGCAGGCAGTCACAGGGAAGTAGAATGGGGGCAGAAGCAAAAAATAAAAAGAAGAAAAGTAAAAGTGGAGGGCAGTGAAACCCAAGGCAAAAAGGGCCACATTACAGCAAAATTCTAAAGGGGCAAAGTGTGTTAGAAAGACAAGCCTGAAGGCTCTGTGCCTCAATGCGCGGAGTATTTGTAATAAGGTGGACGAATTAACTGCGCAGATAGCAGTTAACGGATATGATGTAATTGGCAGCACGGAGACATGGCTCCAGGGTGACCAAGGCTGGGAACTCTACATCCAGGGATATTCAACATTCAGGAAGGATAGACAGAAAGGAAAAGGAGGTGGGATGGCGTTGCTGGTTAAAGAGGAAATTAATGCAAGAGTAAGGAAGGACATTAGCTTGGATGATGTGGTATTGGTGGAGCTACGGAATACCAAAGGGCAGAAAACACTAATGGGAGTTGTGTACAGACCACCAAACAGTAGTAGTGAGGTTGGGGACAGCATCAAACAAGAAATTAGGGATGCGTGCAATAAAGGTACAGCAGTTATCATGGGCAACTTTAATCTACGTATTGATTGGGCTAACCAAACTGGTAGCAATGTGGTGGAGGAGGATTTCCTGGAGTGTATTCGGGATGGTTTTCTAGACCAATATATCGAGGAACCAAAAAGGACTAATTAGCAATCTTGTGCGAGGCCCCTTGGGGAAAAGTGACCATAATATGGTAGAATTCCTTAAGATGGAGAGTGACACAGTTAATTCAGAAACTAGGGTCCTGAAGTTAAGGAAAAGTAACTTCGATGGTATGAGACGTGAATTGGCTAGAATAGACAGGCGAGTGATACTTAAAGGGTTGACAGTGGATAAGCAATGACAAACATTCAAAGATCACATGGATGAACTTCAACAATTGTACATCCCTGTCTGACATAAAAATAAAATGGGGAAGGTGGCTCAACCGTGGCTAACAAGGGAAATTAAGGATAGTATTAAATCCAAGGAAGAGGCATATAAATTGGTCAGAAAAAGCAGCAAACCTGAGGACTGGGAGAATTTTATAATACAGCAGAGGAAGACAAAGGGTTTAATTAGGAGGGGGAAAAATAGAGTATGAGAGGAAGCTTGCTGGGAACATAAAAACTGACTGCAAAAGCTTCTATAGATATGTGAACTGAAAAAGATGAGTGAAGACAAACTTGGGTCCCTTGCAGTCAGAATCAGGTGAATTTATAATGGGAAACAAAGAAATGGTGGACCAGTTAAACAAATACTTTGGTTCTGTCTTTACGAAGGAAGACACAAATAACCTTCCGGAAATACTAGGGGACCGAGGGTCTAGTGAGAAGAAGGAACTGAAGGAAATGCTTATTAGGCAGAAAATTGTGTTAGGGAATTTGATGGGATTGAGGGCCGATAAATCCCCGGGGCCTGATAGACTGCATCACAGAGTATTTAAGGAAGTAGCCCTAGAAATAGTGGATGCATTGGTGATCATTTTCCAACAGTCTATTGACTCTGGATCAGTTCCTATGGACTGGAAGGTAGTTAATGTAACAGTACTTTTTAAGAAAGGAGGGAGAGAGAAAAAGGGTAATTATAGACCAGCTAGCCTGACATCAGTAGTGGGGAAAATGTTGGAATCAATTACTAAAGATGAGATAGCAGCGCATTTGAAAAGCAGTGACTGGATCGGTCCAAGTCAGCATGGATTTATGAAAGGGAAATCATGCTTGACAAATCTTCTAGAATTTTTTGAGGATGTAACTGGTAGAGTGGACAAGGGAGAACCAGTGGATGTGGTGTATTTGGTCTTTCAAAAGGCTTTTGACAAGGTCCCACACAAGAGATTGGTGTGCAAAATTAAAGCACGTGGTATTGGGGGTAATGTATTGACGTGGATAGAGAACTGGTTGGCAGACAGCAAGCAGAGAGTTGGGATAAATGGGTCCTTTTCAGAATGGCAGGCAGTGACTAGTGGTGTGCTCAGTGCTGGGACCCCCGCTATTTACAATATACATGATTTAGATGAAAGAATTGAGTGTAATATCTCCAAGTTTGCAGATGACACTAAATTGGGTGGCGGTGTGAGCTGTGAGGAGGACGCTAAGAGGCTGCAGGGTGACTTAGACAGGTTAGGTGAGTGGGCAAATGCATGGCAGATGCAGTATAATGTGAGGTTATCCACTTTGGTGGCAAAAACACGAAGGCAGAATATTATCTGAATGGCGGCAGATTAGGAAAAGGGGAGGTGCAACGAGACCTGGGTGTCATGGTACATCAGTCATTGAAAGTTGGCATGCAGGTACAGCAGGCGGCGAAGAAGGCAAATGGAATGTTGGCCTTCATAGCTAGAGGATTTGAGTATAGGAGCAGGGAAGTCTTACTGCAGTTGTACAGGGCCTTGGTGAGGCCTCAGCTGGAATATTGTGTTCAATTTTGGTGGTCTAACCTGAGGAAGGACATTCTTGCTATTGAGGGAGTGCAGCGAAGGTTCACCAGACTGATTCCTGGGATGGCAGGACTGACATATGAGGAGAGACTGGATCGACTGGACCTGTATTCACTGGAGTTTAGAAGGATGAGAAGGGATCTCATAGAAACATATAAAATTCTGACGGGACTGGACAGGTTAGATGCAGGAAGAATGTTCCCGATGTTGGGGAAGTCCAGAACCAGGGGACACAGTCTAAGGATAAGGGGCAAGCCATTTAGGACTGAGATGAGGAGAAACCTCTTCACTCAGAGTTGTTAACCTGTGGAATTCCCTACCGTAGAGAGTTGTTGATGCCAGTTCATTGGATATATTCAAGAGGGAGTGAGAGATGGCCCTTACGGCTAAAGGGATCAAGGGGTATAGAGAGAAAGCAGGAAAGCGGTAATGAACTGAATGATCAGCCATGATCTTATTGAATGGTGGTGCAGGCTTGAATGGCCTACTCCTGCACATATTTTCTATGTTTCTAATTGATCATTTACCTCTTGGGGCCTCGCTATGGTGCAAACTGGCTGCTGCATTTGTTTATGTAACAACAATAGAATCATAGAATGGTTACAGCTCAGAAGGAGGTCATGCGGCCCGTCGAGCCCATGCCGGCTCTCTGCAAGAGCACCTCAGCTAGTCCCACTCCCTTGCGCTTTTTCCGTATCCCTGCACATTATTTTCCTTTTGAAGGCTGCAATTGAATCTGCCTCCACTGTCCTCTGAAGCTGCCTTTCAGAAGTGTGGTGCTTTGAGATGTCCTCAGGATTGGGAAGGTGCTCTCCTCTCCCTTTCCCTGTCCCTCTTCCCTCCTTCCATGTGTTTTGATTTTCCTCAGTTTGTGTTGTTCTGCACCCTTGAGGTGACCTAACATTCATGCTGTCTGTTTAGTTGGTGTTGTGTTCTGTGTTCTGTGTGCTAGAGGTGAGTGCCAACCATAGCTTCTCATTCAGTAATGGGATGGATGTCCCCTTTGGCCACTCCTTGAACTATTACCTGGCTGGAAATGTCAGGTGTGGAGCAGTGGAATCATTGAGATTTCTACCAGGTAGGCGATTTGTGCTTTTTTAAAAAAAAATAGTTGGATCTATCGAAGAAGTACTTAGCATTGCTGGTGATATTCTGTTACAGGATCTTTTCATTGTTGCTTCTATTCACTTATTTTATTTTTTAAATTATGTTTAATTTACTGGTCAGGGATCTTTGCTTGAGGGATAATCCAGGTGAACAAACTTTACATTTAAAAATAATATTTCTAATAAAAACAGATTGTGAGAAATGGGGAGCAAGTCTGTCAGCATCTGCAAAGAGAACAGACAGGGTAATGCTTTGTCAAATATTTTCCATAAATCTAAATGCTTACTAGAATCCTCTGTTCCCATGAATATAAAACAAAACCATTATTGTAAATACAAATTCCGTTTTCCTCCCGCCCCCATCTCTTAAAAACCGTCCTGGGAACAGCCATCTTGTGTTTCTTCAAGAATGATATCCCTCGAATAGGTTAACCACACACACATACTCATTTCCTCGCTCAAATGCTATGATACGCCAAATTGTTAATTCCTTCACACCCCCCGGGATAACATAAGCAAGCTATTAATTTATTCTCTCATCTGTTATGCTTTTTATATCCTTCTATGTACGTTTTGATTAGTTACATCTGTCCTTTTTATCGCAATATGTTGAATTTTCTCTCTAATGAATTCAAACTGCATTTATGTTGTAGAATCAAATGATGCAACATAACTAAATACTGGACGGTATGCTCTGGTGTGGAGGGGGGGGGGGTTATTGTTGGCCTGTGATCCAATCCATGTGTGCTGGCTGTATTAGCTCGGTGTAACTGCATCATTTACATTATTGGGCATTCGAAGTGTTGCTTCTGGTTTGACGGCCTGTTGTGTGAAAGCTCATCAGTGACCTGGAATTTCTCTGCATCGATGATTTTTAACCAGTGTATCGAAAGTGAATTTAATACGTGTGTGCTACAACCAACCAATTTACTGCCCAATTAGACTGCAGTCTGTTTAACGGGTAGTTAAAAGATGCTGCTGAAGCAGATTGAATTGGCATCTGACATTAATTGAGATGCTCATGACCTTTTTGTTTCATTCACCTTTGACCAGGTTCGAAGACCTTAGATTACACGAATGGCATGTTTGACTGCCAGTCACCTAACTCCCCGTATATCGGTGGGCTGCGAGTATTACACCTGGTCGAAGATCTCCGTGGACTACTGGAGCTGATGGAGAATGAGGAGAAGGATGGACTGCGGTGTCAGATACCAGACTCCACTGCGGAACTTCTGGGTGAATGGTTACAGAGTCACCTGGTGAGCAGCTCGGTATCGAACATCTACTTCCATTGCTTCTAGTTTGTTTGTTTCTTCCCAGTTCTTTCATAAACATGTGTCTCTCCCCACTTTATACTCACACCAGTTCATTCGCTGATAAATTGGAGGGAATGTTCTGGTGTATGACGGGAATATAGAAAGTTCGAGAAGTACTTGCAGTATAAGGGCTGAGGGCCTCCTTGCCTTGTATTTCCTCTATAGATTTGTAAAACCGTTAGCACTTTCCCGCGACGATCTGTGCAGTGTGCGCGGCCAGGGTGATCTCCTGGACTAGTTTCGATCGCCTGGATGGGTTGGAGAGGAATTTCCCCAGTTTTTTTTCCCCCCCCCCCCTCCTAAATTGGCCTGGGTTTTTAATCTGTTTTTTGCCTCTCCCAGGAGATCACACGGCTCCGGTTGGGGTGGGAGTGTAGAATGTTTCGGTGCAAGGGGTGTCGCAGTTGTGTGGGGCGGACTGGTTGGGCTGAGTGCTCTTTCCATTTCTGCCATTGTTCATTATTATTAGGTTTATATGTAACCTTCAGGGCTGCTGACCGAGGGCCGTGCGGCTCTTTGTCGGCCGGCGCGGACACAATGGTCTGCACTGTAAATTTCTGTTTGCTGCTGCTGACTAGCCTGCACTCTATTTCATCATCATAGGCGGTCCCTCGTATCGAGGATGACTTGCTTTCACGCCAAAAAGGGATGAGTTCACAGGTGTTTCAATGAAGGACCTAATATTCCAGGTACCCGAACTACATGTTGAAGGGTGGAAGATGCCTGTGCGTGGATTTTTTTTAACGTGATGGCTGATGCACACCAGCCACCACACGGGCTTGACAGAGTCCAGTCCCTGCCCGCTCCCCATAACCCTTTACTCCCTTATTGTTCAAAAATCTGTCTATCTCCGCCTTAAATATATTCAATGACACAGCCTCCACAGCTCTCTGGGGCAGAGAATTTTACAGATTTACAACCCTCAGAGAAGAAATTCCTTCTCATGTCAGTTTTAAATTTAACAGGTAGTTAAAAGCTGTTGCCGAGGCAGTTTGACATGGAAACCACATTGCCAAGCATCGCTGATTGGAAGGACTGTTTTTTGGAACTATAGCCTTATTTTGCTGTCACACAGCTCACCCAAACAACAGCAAAGAAACTACTGCATTCATTTAATGTTTGTGTTATTTCTAAAACATGGTTTGGGTGGGCTACTCCTCTCTGACATCTTGCTGGTCCCTTTCCCCCAAGTGAGGGGGCACTTAAATAGGGGTTGGACTTTGCCCACTCCTGTTGGCTTATTAGCGGACCTTCAAAAGAGCGTACCAACTCCCCCGCTCTGAAACTTCAGTAATCGTCTGATCTTTTCAATCCTAAACCTGTTGGAACAAAATGAGATGAAGTACAGCCCTGTTCTGGATTCCTCAGCAGAGATCTTGCGGAGTGGGTGAGCAGTGGTCCAGGATCAGATGTTTTCACTTAGCAGTTGCTGTTCTTGATCATTTTCAAGGCTTTTACATTTTTTTTATTTTAGTAACTCATTTATCGGCCCAAACAGCTGCTGCAGTTACTGAAAAGTGAGGTAATTTGGCTGCTGGTTTGCAGCTGTAAACATCAGTTTCAAAAATGGGAGGAAACTTTATTTTTATAAACTTCAACTCCGTTGACCTGCTCCAAGAGGCTGCAAGTCACAGGTGTGGGTCTTTGAGTGACAGCAGCAAACCCAAGGCTGGCAGCATGTTTTCTGTTTGATGCCAATCTCCCCCATCCCTAAAAGTGGCGAATTTTACCAACCGGAAGCAGAAGTTCCGAATGTTCAGGGTTGCAGTGTGTCACTTGGGGATTTTCTGTAATTTTGGGGGTATCTGTCCAATGTCTCAACTTTTAATGCTTTATACATTCTAATCTTTTCACTTTTTCTGATTTTAATTTATTGCTTGGTTTACCCGTTCACCCTGCTGTTCATTCTGTAAAATACCACCTTTTCTCACTGTGAAACCTGCACTTGTACAGTGCCTTTCTCATCCTCATAGAATGGTGTCGAACGACAATACCGGAACTGGCCATTCGGCCCGACTGTGTGTGTTGGTGTCTGCGCTCCACAAGCTGTAATCTAAATCCAGCCTGGCTGTTCCATTCCCATTTTTCTTTATTTCCATTTCTTTCAGCTAACTTACCTATTAGAAACATAGAAACATAGAAAATAGGTGCAGGAGCAGGCCATTCAGCCCTTCTAGCCTGCACCGCCATTCAATGAGTTCATGGCTGAACATGAAACTTCAGTACCCCCTTCCTGCTTTCTTGCCATACCCCTTGATCCCCCGAGTAGTAAGGACTTCATCTAACTCTATTTTGAATATATTTAGTGAATTGGTCCCAACCACTTTCTGTGGCAGAGAATTCCACAGGTTCACCACTCTCTGGGTGAAGAAGTCTCTCCTCATCTCGGTCTTACCCTTAGACTGTGACCCCTGGTTCTGGACTTCCCCAACATTGGGAACATTCTTCCTGCATCTAACCTGTCTAAACCCGTCAGAATTTTAAACGTTTCTATGAGGTCCCCTCACATTCTTCTGAACTCCAGTGAATACAAGCCCAGTTGATCCAGTCTTTCTTGATAGGTCAGTCCCACCATCCCGGGAATCAGTCTGGTGAATCTTCGCTGCACTCCCTCAATAGCAAGAATGTCCTTCCTCAAGTTAGGAGACCAAAATTGGACACAATACTCCAGGTGTGGCCTCACCAAGGCCCTGTACAACTGTAGCAACACCTCCCTGCCCCTGTACTCAAATCCCCTCGCTATGAAGGCCAACATGCCATTTGCTTTCTTAACCGCCTGCTGTACCTGCATGCCAACCTTCAATGACTGATGTACCATGACACCCAGGTCTCGTTGCACCTTCCCTTTTCCTAATCTGTCACCATTCAGATAAAAGTCTGTCTCTCTGTTTTTACCACCAAAGTGGATAACCTCACATTTATCCACATTATACTTCATCTGCCATGCATTTGCCCACTCACCTAACCTATCCAAGTCACTCTGCAGCCTCATAGCATCCTCCTTGCAGCTCACACTGCCACCCAACTTAGTGTCATCCGCAAATTTGGAGATACTACATTTAATCCCCTCGTCTAAATCATTAATGTACAATGTAAACAGCTGGGGCCCCAGCACAGAACCCTGCAGTACCCCACTAGTCACTGCCTGCCATTCTGAAAAGTACCCATTTACTCCTACTCTTTGCTTCCTGTCTGACAACCAGTTCTCAATCCACGTCAGCACACTACCCCCAATCCCATGTGCTTTAACTTTGCACATTAATCTCCTGTGTGGGACCTTGTCGAAAGCCTTCTGAAAGTCCAAATATACCACATCAACTGGTTCTCCTTTGTCCATTTTACTGGAAACATTCTCAAAAAATTCCAGAAGATTTGTCAAGCATGATTTCCCCTTCACAAATCCATGCTGACTTGGACCTATCATGTCACCATTTTCCAAATGCGCTGCTATGACATCCTTAATAATTGATTCCATCATTTTACCCACTACTGAGGTCAGGCTGACCGGTCTATAATTCCCTGTTTTCTCTCTCCCTCCTTTTTTAAAAAGTGGGGTTACATTGGCTACCCTCCACTCGATAGGAACTGATCCAGAGTCAATGGAATGTTGGAAAATGACTGTCAATGCATCCGCTATTTCCAAGGCCACCTCCTTAAGTACTCTGGGATGCAGTCCATCAGGCCCTGGGGATTTATCGGCCTTCAATCCCATCAATTTCCCCAACACAATTTCCCGGCTAATAAAGATTTCCCTCAGTTCCTCCTCCCTACTAGACCCTCTGACCCCTTTTATATCCGGAAGGTTGTTTGTGTCCTCCTTAGTGAATACTGAACCAAAGTACTTGTTCAGTTGGTCTGCCATTTCTTTGTTCCCCGTTATGACTTCCCCTGATTCTGACTGCAGGGGACCTACGTTTGTCTTTACTAACCTTTTTCTCTTTACATACCTATAGAAACTTTTGCAATCCGCCTTAATGTTCCCTGCAAGCTTCTTCTCGTACTCCATTTTCCCTGCCCTAATCAAACCCTTTGTCCTCCTCTGCTGAGTTCTAAATTTCTCCCAGTTCCCAGGTTCGCTGCTATTTCTGGCCAATTTGTATGCCACTTCCTTGGCTTTAATACTATCCCTGATTTCCCTAGATAGCCACGGTTGAGCCACCTTCCCTTTTTTATTTTTACGCCAGACAGGAATGTACAATTGTTGTAATTCATCCATGCGGTCTCTAAATGTGTGCCATTGCCCATCCACAGTCAACCCCTTAAGTATCATTCGCCAATCTATCCTAGCCAATTCACGCCTCATACCTTCAAAGTTACCCTTCTTTAAGTTCTGGACCATGGTCTCTGAATTAACTGTATCATTCTCCATCCTAATGCAGAATTTCACCATATTATGGTCACTCTTCCCCAAGGGGCCTCACACAATGAGATTGCTAATTAGTCCTCTCTCATTACACAACACCCAGTCTAAGATGGCCTCCCCCCTAGTTGGTTCCTCGACATATTGGTCTAGAATACCATCCCTTATGAACTCCAGGAAATCCTCCTCCACCGTATTGCTTCCAGTTTGGCTAGCCCAATCTATGTGCATATTAAAGTCACCCATTATAACTGCTGCACCTTTATTGCATGCACCACTAATTTCATGTTTGATGCCCTCCCCAACATCACTACTACTGTTTGGAGGTCAGTACACAACTCCCACTAACGTTTTTTGCCCTTTGGTGTTCTGCAGCTCTACCCATATAGATTCCACATCATCCAAGCTAATGTCTTTCCTAACTATTGCATTAATCTCCTCTTTAACCAGCAATGCTACTCCACCTCCTTTTCCTTTTATTCTATCCCTCCTGAATGTTGAATACCCCTGGATGTTGAGTTCCCAGCCCTGATCATCCTGGAGCCACGTCTCCGTAATCCCAATCACATCATATTTGTTGACATCTATTTGCACAGTTAATTCATCCACCTTATTGCGGATACTCCTTGCATTAAGACACAAAGCCTTCAGGCTTGTTTTTTTAACACCCTTTGTCCTTTTAGAATTCTGCTGCACAGTGGCCCTTCCTGTTCCCCGCCCCGGGCCTCTCCGCTCCCCACCCCCCCCCCCCCATCTCCCCTCCGTCTACTGCCTCTGCCTCCCTTTTGTCTCCCTCTGTCTCCCTGCATTGGTTCCCATCCCCCTGCCATATTAGTTTAACTCCTCCCCAACAGCACTAGCAAACACTCCTCCTAGGACATTGGTTCCAGTCCTGCCCAGGTGCAGACCGTCCGGTTTGTACTGGTCCCACCTCCCCCAGAACCGGTTCCAATGCCCCAGGAATTTGAATCCCTCCCTGCTGCACCACTGCTCAAGCCACGTATTCATCTGCGCTATCCTGCGATTCCTACTCTGACTAGCACGTGGCACTGGTAGCAATCCCGAGATCACTACTTTTGAGGTCCTACTTTTTAATTTAGCTCCTAGCTCCTTAAATTCGTTTTGTCGGACCTCATCCCTTTTTTTAACCTATGTCATTGGTACCAATGTGCACCACGACAACTGGCTGTTCTCCCTCCCATTTCAGAATGTCCTGCACCCGCTCCGAGACATCCTTGACCCTTGCACCAGGGAGGCAACATACCATCCTGGAGTCTCGGTTGCGGCCGCAGAAACGCCTATCTATTCCCCTCACCATTGAATCCCCTATCACTATCGCTCTCCCACTCTTTTTCCTGCCCTCCTG
Organism: Pristiophorus japonicus; assembly: GCF_044704955.1. Classification (NCBI taxonomy): domain Eukaryota; kingdom Metazoa; phylum Chordata; class Chondrichthyes; family Pristiophoridae; genus Pristiophorus; species Pristiophorus japonicus. Next base: position 12,823,514 of record NC_091991.1, read on the forward strand.
TGCAGCAGAGCCAGCCACGGTGCCATGAACTTGTCTGCTGCTGCCCTCCCCTGATGAGTCATCCCCCCCAACAGTACTCAAAACGGTGTATCTGTTTTGCAGGGGGATGACCACAGGGGACCCCTGCACTACCATCCTTGCACTGCTCTTCCTGCTGGTCTTCCATTCCCTATCCGGCTGTGGACCCTTCTCCTCCTGCGGTAAGACCAACTCACTAAACGTGATACTCACGTCATTCTCAGCATCGTGGATGCTCCAGAGTGAATCCACCCTCAGCTCCAATTCCGTAACGCGGACCGTCAGGAGCTGGAGGCGGACACACTTCTCTCACACGTAGTCGTCGGGGACACCGGAAGTGTCCCTGAGTTCCCACATGGTACAGGAGGAGCATATCACGTGACCGATCTCTCCTGCCATGCCTTAACCCTTAGATACCCTTAAATTGGTAATAACAATGTTACAGTTCACTTACTGATATAAAAAATAAAAAGAAAAGCTACTCACCAATCACTTACCCCATTGGCTGTGACGTCACCTTTTGATTCCTTTCTACTTCTATTTTGCTTTCTCTCCCGCTGTAGCTGCACCGCTGGGCCTTTTATAGGCCGCTCCGCCACTGCTCCCGCCTCTCCCCAACTGCCGCTGGTACTCGAGCTCCCGCTGGGCCTTTTATAGGCCGCTCCGCCACTGCTCCCGCCTCTCACCTACTGCCGCTGGTACTCGAGCTCCCGCTGGGCCTTTTATAGGCCGCTCCGCCACTGCTCCCGCCTCTCTCCAACTGCCGCTGGTACTCGAGCTCCCGCTGGGCCTTTTATAGGCCGCTCCGCCACTGCTCCCGCCTCTCGCCAACTGCCTTGTCTGTTGGCTGGTTTTAGCTTCAATCACTAACTCTGGTACCTGTCATACGTTCCATGGGCTCATACCCACAATATCCTGCTGTCTGTCCTTGTATTTAATTTTATATCTCTCTTCCCTCGGTCCTGTTCCCACTGCTCAATCACTGCAGGACATCCCAGAGGGCTTTCAGCCCATTAGTTACATTCAAAGTGCAATGATTTTCTCCCACAAACAGTAGTAAGATAAAGGACCAGTTCATCTGGTGATATGGCTTGAAGGAAGAATGCTGGCCAGCATACAGGGAGAACTCCCTGCTTCTCCTCCGATAGCGCCATGGGATCTATTGCATTCAACTGAACAGGCAGACAGTTTAACATCTCGTCCATAAGACAGCACCTCCAACGATGCAGCACTCGCCTCAGTACTGGTGTCCATCTAGATTCTGTGCTCAAATCCAGCAATAGGACTTGGAGACTAGAGTGCCCTTACCACTGAGGTGTGCGCACGGATGCGTAAAATGTGGATTTTATTCTGCTGCCAGTGGACCATTGAGAGAAGCTGATTTAGTCAGTCAGACAGTGCCATCTTGTGGTGACTGCATACTATTACAAGTCAATATTAATAATTTGTTTTTCTATTTATGTACACGTATGCATTTGGACAAACAAAATGAAAGTAATAGTGTTTTGGAGTGTGAAAGAGACTTTTCTTGGATTGGGTTGAGTGCACACTCAAGTTAAATGGTTATTGAACTGTTGGCAGCTACACTTGTCTATGTAACAGTGACTCCACTATTCATTGTCTGTGAATCCCCTTGGGAAGTCCTCAAGAATAAAAAGATGCAATATATATGCAAATTTTTTTCTTGTTTCCCTTGTATTCAGTTTCCCTTAAATAGTACACACCCGATAGGTCAACATTGAGTCTCATAAATACTCATGACTTTAGTACGTACATAACTCATATTCGACAGTTATGAGTAGCATCATTTGTTTAATAGCTATGGTACTGAACATGTCCTTGCCATATACACTGTGCTATTTATCCTGTGAAAATAAATGAGGTTTGACTGAGTACTTTGATTCTGAGGAGGTGACGTAGTGCTAGATGCTGCAGTGATTGAGATGTGTCCAGTTACTATAGCATTTGGGAGTTTAAAGTGGTCCCGAGACTTATCCCGAACACTGTATCCTGTGGGTCTCTGGTCACTTTCACTTAAAAAGAAATTGCTGAATTTGACTCCGATCAGGATATAAACGGGGGAAGAAAAGCAGAGGCAGAAATCCTGAAGCAAAATTACAAAGGAAGAGGAATAGGCAGGGAAATGGGGGGGGAAAGGAAGGCAGGGAATGAAAGCATGCTGCCCTAGCTGTTTCAGCAGCTGTGGAATAGAGCTTTGAACAATGTGTTTTAGAATTATAGGAGTGGTTAAAAAGGTGGTGGACTGTAAAATCTAGGAGATGCTGGTGAAGGCAGTTTGTTAAACTGCAGAATATGGCTCCTGCAGCACGCATTCTATGTAATAGATCAACAGTCTCTCTTCTGTTTGAGCCTCCTGTCAGATTTCTCACTATAAATGCCTGTGCCCACATTTGTAATGGAAAGTGTCTGAAATGTAAGCTATAATTACAGCCCCCTGCAGTGCCACCTCTGGCAAGGTGGTATAATTGCCACTGACAACGTTGGGTCATCTGTTCATGTCATGTATGTAACCACAATGTAACACCACTGTATCACTGTATATACTCAACCTAGATGCACACCTTGACCACAAGGGGTGAACTTGTGGGAGACACTCCTTACCTGATCTCACAGGTATAAAAAGGGAGGTCCCACGCAGGGTCATCGTTTTTGGAGTCCTGTGAATAAAGAGTTAAGGTCACAGAGTGACCTTGTCCCCAGAATGTGCCTCGTGTGGTTTCATATTGTAGAGTAAGGACTTTACAGTTCCCATTATAAATATAGATACAGGACTGTATAATGGAAATACAAAAGTAAGGACAGAATGTATGCTTAAAGATGGGGACTAAATTACATCTGTGTGACTTGGTGCACTGATCCCCTCCCTCCAGCCCCATTCCATCTGAAGACCACACTTGGTCCTAATTCGCACAAAGTCCCGCTCACCCATCACCCCTGTGCTCGCTGACCTACATTGGCTTCTGGTTAAGCAATGCCTCGATTTCAAAATTCTCATCCTTATTTTCAAGACCCTCCATGGCCTCGCCCCTCCCTATCTCTAATCTCCTCCAGCCTCACAACATCCCCCCCCCCCCCACCCCCCGAGATGCCTGAGCTCCTCTAATTCTGCCCTGCTGAGCATCCCTGATTATAATCGCTCAGCCATTGGTGGCCGTGCCTTCTGTTGCCTGGGCCCCAAGCTCTGGAACTTCCTGCCTAAACCTCTCCACCTCTCTACCTCTCTTTGCTCCTTCAAGACGTTTCTTAAAACCTGCCTCTCTGACCGTCACCGCTAATTTCTACTTTTGCAGCTTGGTGTCAAATTTTTAGCGCATAATACTCCTGTGAAGGGCCTTGGGATGTTTCACTGTTAAAGGCGCTATATAAATACAAGATGTTATTGACACTCTCTAATGCCACGTGAGATTGACCAGTTACCAACATATTCCTATCTGTTAGTTTCAATAAATCACTACGCATTTACAAACAATGTAATTGTTTTAAAGCCAACAGAGGAAAGTATTGAAAATATCTCAAAGCATGCATGTGTGTACTGTACATGTCAAGAGGTGATGTATGTGATCAAACATTTCAGTTTGCTCACAGCATTAAATGCACAAGATCGGCGTTTGCTTTCCATGGTTAGATTGGATTCCTTATCGGCAGTATTCCTTTCAGACTGATGGTGCAGCCGTGTTGTGTGGGTCAGTCGGTACCCCATTAACCAGAGATGATTCATTCGGCCTGAATATTGGAGCAGCTAATTGCCGCTTGATATTGAATCATTTCACTAGCATTGCTCTTCAGCAAAACCAGCCCCAGAGAAACCATTTCTGTGAAAGCTAGGCAAGTGCCACAAACTCCGTGCAATCTGTTTCTAGATGCACTAGTGATGTAAAGTGGTATCGGGTTCCCAAGATGTATACAAACGAGCCAGCCTATTTGGCCCATCTTAGTTCATCCATCCAGAAAGAATCTACAATTTGCCTGTTGCAGCATCCAGGTGTTTCTTGAATGATTCCAGGCTTTTCAGTTCTACTACTCTACCCACGTGTTGATCACTCTGAGAGAACTTTCACTAGTTTGAATCTGTGTCCCCTTGGTCTCAACTTTGGCCGTTCAAGGAAACTTGGGCTGTAATTTTCTGAATCTACTTTTTCCACAGTTTACTTTCCATAAAATCACACTTCACCTGGACTTTCTCCAATCGCTCCTCATAGCTCAGACCTTCTACAAGGGGATCACTTTTTTTGTTTTTTGCTGAACTGCCTCCAAGGCTTGAATGCATTCCTGTCTTGGTGATCGGAGCTCGACACGGTACTCTGACCAGACAGTCGTACAATCCGAACATAACACTGACTGGTACGCGACTGTTTCTGCTATATAGCTGAGCATTCTACTTGCTTTGCTGATTTGAACCAATCAGAGCAGCATTCAGTTAGTTATTCAATCTTGTTTTCAAAAGAGATTTGTATTTTATAAAATTCACGTTTCAGAGCAGTGATGTACAGTATCAGATCATTAAACTAGTTCATTCGATACTATTTCACCCATTCAGAGGGCTAGGATTTGTTGCAATGGAATTTTTTCACTTGACTGAATAGCAAAGTGTCATCAGCAAACTTTACATATCTTTTACAAGTTAGTGGATGCCTTTTTAATTGGCTGGTTTATTAATTTGTATACAATTAGTATTGGAGAAAGGATGGGTGGTGCAGCTAAAGGTGCTATACAAATGCAATGCATCCCTGCCCATTGCTGCCGTTACTTGGAATGATGCCAGATGGCAAGTTTATGTACTTGCTTTTTGGTGCAACAGTTAAGCACGATCTCCTTTGTCACGCCACTAAGTTGTAGCAAATGCTTGGGTTTGGAGAGGGAGGAAGTGACACCCACAGCTGGTCTATGGTCTGTTTTCTTTTGGGCCAAATGGACGAACATCAATAATGCTGAGCAGATGAGGTTTAACGAAGGGGGGGGGGAATGAGTTGTGTCACTTGACCTGAGCCCCTCTGACTTATCATTTTAGCAGCTCTGATGGTTTCTGCAACACCAAATGGACCAATTATATGGCTTCCCGGAAAATCCTTGCAATTGAGATTAAATCCATCTCTGGGCAAACACGGCAGAAATGTCTGCACAGCGCGATCCCACAAACAGTAGTAAGAAATAATTCAGTGTTTATGCAGCACCTTTTATATCCACGGGACACCCCAAAGAGCATCAACCAATGAAATACCTTTGAAATGTAGTCACTGTTGTCGGTGTCGATAAACACATTAGCCAATTTGTACACAGCACGATCCCACAAACAGCAATGACAAGTTGATCTGTTTTTGGTGGTGATGGTGGAGCGAGAAAGATGGGCCAGGGCACTGGGAGAACTCCATACTCCTCATGGAACAGTGCCATGGGATCTCTTGTGTCCATCGGATGAGGCAGATGCAATCTCATCCAAAAGACAGCACCTCCGACAAATCAGCACCCTTCAAAGCTACACTGATCAGCCTAGTTTATGCACAAATCCATAAACTGGTAGCCACAAGTGTGAGTGCAGCCAACTGAGTCAAGCTGACTTGTCATACAATTAATGGGCCCAAGTTTCCACACGATAAAAAACGGGCGCCCCTCCGAGCTGGGCGCCCGTTTTTCGCGCCTAAAAAAAGCTCGCGATTCTGGAGCGTTCTGCAGCTCCTTGTCTGCCTGGCGTGGCGCCGGAGCCTACACTCGCGCCGATTTTGTAAGTGGGAGGGGGCGGGTACTATTTAAATTAGTTTTTTTTCCTGCCGGCAGCACTGCGCGTTGGAGCGTTCGCGCATGCTCAGTGTGAAAAAAACATTGTCACTCGGCCATTTTTGTAGTTCTTTGTAGCTGTTTAATTATTGAACATTTTTTTAATAAAAGCATCTTGCCATCAGCACTTGCAGCCTTCTCACTGTCTCCTCCCCCTCCCCCCCCACCCCCCGGCGGGAAGAACGGGCGCCTCCCCCCCCCCCCGCGGGAAAGAACGGGCGCCTCCTCTCCCCTCCGCCGCTGCCCCCCACCCCCGCGGGAAGAATAGGGGCCTCAGGCTGACTGCAGCATTCTCTGTGTCTGAAGCACTTTCACACAGGTAGGAAGATGGTTTATTTAATCTTTTTCTTTGCTTATAAATGTTTATTCAGGTTGGATTTATTTGTATAATATTTGTAGAAGTATAAATAAGGATTTATTGTAGAATTTAATGACTTCCCTTCCCTCCCCCCCCCCCCCCCCCACCTCGTACTGGACGCCTAATTTGTAACCTGCACCTGATTTTTTAATGTGTAGAACAGGTTTTTTCAGTTCTACAAAAATCTTCACTTGCTCCATTCTAAGTTAGTTTGGAGTACGTTTTCACTGTGGAAACTTTCAAATCAGGAGTCAATGGCCGGACACGCCCCCTTTTGAAGAAAAAATTCTGTTCCATATTAGAACTGTTCTACCTGACTAGAACTGCAGAAAAAAAAATGTGGAGAATTGCAATTTCTAAGATAGTCCGTTCTCCACCAGTTGCTCCTAAAAATCAGGCGCAAATCATGTGGAAACTTGGGCCCACAATGTATTTACTCCTAAAACTAAAATACATGTGTTTTTGGGAAGTGGAAGAGAATTCTGAGGTGGATGACCATATTTTCAGTAAATACTATACTGTTACTAATTCCAGTTGAATGCAGTGAGTTTTTAAGACCCCAAGTTTCCACACGCGGCAAAGCAGGCACCCCTCCGAGCTGGGCGCCAGTTTTTCGCGGCGAAAACGGCGCCTGAAAGAAAAACGCGCTATTCTCGAGCGCTTTGCAGCTCGATGTCTGCTTGGGGGCGGAGCCTACCACTCGCGCCGATTTTGTAAGTAGGAGGGGGCGGGTACAATTTAAATGAGTTTTTTTCGTGCCGGCAACCCTGCGCGTGCGCATTGGAGCGTTCGCGCACGCGCAGTCTGAAGTAAACATTAGAACTCGGCCATTTTAAAAAGTGCTGCAGAAAAAGTGAAAATTTGTTTATTGAACCCTTGCAAAGGCTTGCATTTTAATTTTCTTTATATATCTGTGTGTGAGGGTGAGGGAGTGCATTCTGTAATTAAAGATAGACTGTGATAAACGGGACACATGCACTTGTTTGAGACTATTCAAATTCTTTGTAGCTGTTCATTTTTTAATAAAACCACATTGCCCTTCCATGATCAGCACTGAGGCTTCTTGCAGCTTTCTCCCCCTGCTGTCCGTCAGGCCCGACGGCAAACGGCTGCCTCAAGTACTGAGGCTTCCTGCAGCTTTCTCCCTCCCCCTCCCCCCCCCCCCCCCCCCGCCGTCGGTCAGTCCCGACGGCAAACCGCTGCCTGAAAGGCCTGCCTGAAGCACTTTCACACAGGTAGGAACATGGTTTATTTAATCTTTTCTTTGCTTATAAATTTTTATTCAGGTTGGATTTATTTGTATAAGTATAACTAAGGATTGATTGTAGAATTTAATGACTTCCCTTTCCCCCCCCCCCCCCCCCCCACCTCGTTCCCGACGCCTAATTTGTAACCTGCGCCTGATTTTTTAATGTGTTGACAAGGTTTTTTTCAAGCCTACAAAAATCTTCACTTGCTCCATTCTAAGTTAGTTTGGAGTATGTTTTCACTGGAAACTTTCAAATCAGGCGTCAGTGGCCGGACACTCCCCCTTTTGGGAAAAAAAAATTCTGTTCAAAAGTGAAACTGTTCTACCTGACTCGAATTGCAGAAAACTTAAATGTGGAGAATTGCGATTTCTAAGATGCTCCGTTCTCCACCAGTTGCTCCTAAAAATCAGGAGCAAATCATGTGGAAACTTGGGGCCTATAGGTGTAAGAATAAAAATAGTCATTCTCCAGCAGTTCTGCATTTGAAACTAACAAATCTATTGTGTTGCTCAAATATCTGGGGTTTAGAACTAGACATCCGTTGTGATGTTCAGCTGCTAACCTGGCCACTGCTCAAATAATCGCTCTGGGGTCAGTTGCAATACAGAAATGGGCCATTCAGCCCCTCAGCCTGTGCTTGGTGTTTGTCCACATGAGCCGCCTCGTCTAAACCCACTCTCCTTATTCCGACACCCTTTTATAATTCCCCCTTTAAAAGTAATTTATTGACTCTCTTCCACTAACTATGGACTCAAATTTGCCCAGGAAGGAGCAACTTTATTTTTCTGGAGTATCTTAAAAATCCCCATTTTGCACATTCAAATTGCGCCAGTGTAAGTGAGTTAGTTAGGATTTTTTTAGTTTAGTTTTATTTTTCTAAAGGGGGCGTTACCAGCCACCTATGCCCGTTTTGGCCATTTAGGCCACTTTGGGCAGCTAATAGTTGCTCCAAACTAACTTAAGCCAGCGTATGCGGCCACTTGTGGCCGTACAGAAAACCCTTGCGGAGAGTTAAGAAATCAGCGCAGGTAGGTACATCTGAGACCATTCGGCCAGAGATGGGGGCGGGAAGGGAAGCGGAGAGGACCTTGCAAAGCACTAAACAAAGCACAACAACATTTAAGAAGCATAAAAACATTCAAGAAGAGAGAAAAAAATAACACGATGTCCTACCTTCCTGTCAAAACTCGGCTCGGGAAGTCAGCGGGCTGGCCGGTGCGGGAGACCACTCGGCCGGGGATAGGTGCGGGACGACTGGGGAGAGCACAGGGAAATGGTCGCTGATATCCAAGCAGAAAATGGCTTCTAAGATAAACTGCCAACCTGCCAAAGGAGATATGGAGTCTCTACTTCCACTGGGTATTTCACTATAGAGGTAGATATTCCAGCGGCAATTTCTGGTCAGCTATGGTGTACAGCCGTTCAGCTCATGGGCATTAGCCTTGATTATATGCTCAAGTCCTAGAATTATTTGGTAATTTTATACGATGGGCTAACAGTGAACAAGTACTGGATTGAAACCATCCAAAATTATTTCACTTGGGAACCTTGGACTTTCCTCCCCTCTATCTGCGCTTGTTTTGAACATAATGTGAGACCTGAAAGACAGTGTTCTACCCCACTCAGCCAGGCCACTCGGCCTGGGATAGGGACGGGACGCATCGGGTCCCACGCTGCAGCATGCACACACAGAGGCTGGGGACAGGATGCGCGCGCACTCCAGCGCGCATGTGGAGAGCTGCCGGCACTGTTTCTGGCACAGGGCCCTAGCTCCACCACCTGACTGGCCACGGGAGAGGCAACACAGCAGCCAGAATCGGGGGAGATTTTTTTGGCGCCGTTTTCAGCCCACAAAGTCAGCGCATCTCTGGTGAGTGCGCCGAAAAATGGGATGGATCAAATTTGAGCCCTTAATGTGGCCAAGAAATCTATATTCTAACCATCCTCAAGAAGTATTGTTCTAACCTCCCTTTTAATTCTGTAAGGAAAGTGGGCATATCAGCGTCTCCATATAGTTTTAGCGGGTGTAAACTGCTGTGGTCATGCGCAAGTTAATTGTTTTACGTTTAATAAAGTGGGGCAGAGGTCACCAGACATCATCATAGGCAGTCCCTCAAAATCGAGGAAGACTTGCTTCCACTCTAAAAATGAGTTCTTAGGTGATTGAACAGTCCAATACGAGAACCATAGTCCCTGTCACAGATGGGACAGACAGTCGTTGACGGAAAGGGAGGGTGGGACTGGTTTGCCACACACTCTTTCCGCTGCCTGCGTTTGATTTCTGCATGCTCTCGGTGACGAGACTCCAGGTGCTCAGCGCCCTCCCGGATGCACTTCCTCTACTTAGGGCGGCTTTTGTCTCGGAACTCCCAGGTGTCGATGGGGATGTTGCACTTTATCAAGGAGGCTTTGAGGGTGTCCTTGTAACGTTTCCTCTGCCCACCTTTGACTCATTTGCCATGAAGGGAGTTCTGAGTAGAGGGCTTGCTTTGGGACTTTGGGAGCCTTGTGTCAGGCATGCGAACAATGTGGCCTGCCCAGCGGAGCTGATCGAGTGTGGTCAGTGCTCCAATGCTGGGGATGTTGGCCTGATCGAGGACGCTAACATTGGTGTGTCTGTCCTCCCAGGGGATTTGCAGGATCTTGCGGTGACATCGTTGGTGGTCACCAGACATAATGCATTTAATGACATATATTCGAACATTCTGATTACATTGTGTAAAGGGACACTACTCAGATTTCTGTCATTGTAGAGTGTATGAGTGGTACCTTAATAACACTGGTGAAAACCTGTATCCTGCATTAAACTACTTACTATCCAGGCTTGTGTGCATCGGAATGATTTTAACGGAATGCCAGTTAAAGTACAACATTTTCTTAAGAGCTGCTGACACGAGGCTTAGTGCAAACCCTGGATCAGATCCTTCTCATCTTCCCTCCTGCTGAGGTAAACTGCCTTAAAGCAGAATAATTTCACTTCTGGGCAGGTCCACACAATAGTTTGAGTAAATTAGGGCACATTCCTCCGTGCCGATGGTAATTGCAGGATTGTTTGAGTGTGTAACAGCTGGCGGCACACTGGTGTGTCCCCATACAGACAGTGACAGCTGGGTGCAGAATGCAACAAGCCTCATCACCCCGCTAACGAAGTTACCTAATGCCAGTGCTACATTGATGAGGGGACCCGAGCTTTCCCCCATTAATAAGTTGTGTACCAGAATGGAGAGAGACTTCGATATCTACAAGCACATCAAATGGCTGAAAAGGGTAAGATTAGTAGCAGTTGAAACTGTAAGTAGAGTTCAGCAGAAGAAAGTAATCAGTCACGAGTTCTGCGTATTTTTCTGTGAAATTAAAATACTTGTAATGCTCCAGTGAGAGACAAAGATCAGCACTGTCAGTTAAATTGGAGGTAACTGCATCTCGTGCCATTCACGTGTTCAGCCCTGTCACTAAAGCAGTGCGTATTAAAATGTAATTGGATTTTTTTTGAAAGAGGCATGTGTTTATTATTTGCTCCAATTTCCTGTCTACATTTATTTCAGCAGGATTAATTAAATTTAAACACAAAACGGGACATAAAAAATAGGAGCAGAAGTCGGCCATTCGGCCCCTTGAGCCTGCTCCGCCATTCAATAATATGGCTGATCTTCTACCTCAACTCGACTTGTCTGCCCTATCCCCATATCCCTTGGTTTCTTTAATATTTAACTCCTGCTTTTCGAAATATACCTGACTGTAAAGCACCAGTTGAAAGATCAGTGCAAGTTATTGCGTACCTTTGGCAATTTATTCTGCTTTTATATCAGGTTTGGTATCGTGACCGTGCCCCTGCCTCTCGCCCCGCCAGTGCCAATCATATGACAAACTTGTTGGATTCACAAGACTTGATTTTTTTTTTCTTTTTAAAAAAAAAAAAGTCCTTGCAGCCGCCTCGGGTCTTTGGTTGTTGCTGGTATGGCGAACCTCGCGTGCCAGGAGATGACATGAGCACAGACGTGTCACTCATTTTCACGAACAATTACTGTCTGTCGAATTGTAATGTTGTAATTGCTGTACCCCTATAAAGATTAGGGAAAGGCATCCCTTATAGTTGGGTTAGCAGCTCAGTGCTGAGTATTTGCTTTCAAAGTAGCTGTGTTTAATGTTGGATTTTATATTGAGTAAACATCAAAATTTTGATACGAACCAAATAGAGCATCGCATTTGTCGGTAAAATCTGACTTGTACAGTTTTCAGTATTTTAAATGTACGATGACTTTCCAAATCACTGGCGTAGTGCCACAAAAAGCAAAGACTTGCATTTATATAGCACCTTTCACAAGCACCCGACATCTCAGCGCTTTACAGCCAATGAAGTAATTTTGGAGTGTAGTCACTGCTGTAATGCAGGAATAACTAAAGAGCAGCCAGCTATTGTACCTACAGACGAGAGCCATAGAATAAGTCGTTGTAAAAATAAATCCACTGTATTCCATGGTTGTACACTGCTGCTGACGAAACATTCAATCTTTTAACAATGCTCTGATACGACCAGTTTTGCAGGACCCGAGATGTGGGGGCAGTTCCCCACAATAGTGATTACTGTTACCACATACACTTCTATCCCACTAATTCAATTTGTCAATATATTGGTTACTCAACACTGTTTTAGTTGTCACATTTAGTGTGAGCAGCTGCATTAATAACCACAGTGGTTCAGTGTGTTTGTGGCTGCTGTCTAATTCACAGCCCTGTTTGGGCAAACAAGGTTGCCTAGGCTTCCAGCAAATGGTATAGCAACACTGTCTTTCCAAAGTTATGTTAAATGTATCGTTCTCAGTTGAGCATAGATCATTCTGACCTGGCTAGTCCAAAATGATGAAACAATGGCTTTTCAGGAATTGAATATGAATCCATGTGGTTAAGTGCAGGGCATTATATCTGTATGTGGCTAAGTACAGGGCATTGTATTTGTACATGTTTGTGAAGGATTCTGTTGATAATGAAGAAAGAACTTACATTTATCCAGCGTGTTTCACAATCTCAGGAAGCCCCAAAGTGCTTTTTGCTGTCGTGCTGTTTAAAGTATAATCATGAAGTAGGAAACGCGGCAGCCAATTTGGGCACAGCAAGGTCCCATGAACAGCGATGAGATGACCAGATAATCTGTTTGTTTTTTTTTTAAAGTGATGTTGGTTGAGGGATAAATATTGGCCAGGAAGAACTCTCCTGCAAGAGGGCAGCCCCTGTTTCCTGTCTCATCCAAAAAAATGGCACCTCTGACCGTGCCGTGCTCCTTCAGTACTGCACTGGAGTATCAACCCAGGTATTGTGCTCAAGTCTCTGGAATAGGACTTGAACCCACAATCTTCTGACTCGGACGAGGACGCTACCCACTCTTAACAGCACGGTTGTGGGATTCAGCGGCAGATAGGTGGAGGTGGGCGATGTTAACGGAGGTGGAATTAGCCAGTCTTTGTGATGAAGAGGCATGGGGTCAGAAGTTCAGCTTGGGGTGGAATAGTGTGGCAAGGTTGCTAACTGTCTGGTTCAACGGCTGGGGAGCGGGGTTGCAATGAATGGAATGGGGCTGAAGACAATGGCTTCAGTCCACCCGATAAATGATGATTCGTCCATGACTGGATGTTCGATGAACATTTTAGCAACGCACGATGTTGGAGTTGAAAGAGGTGGTGGAAAGCTGGAGCTGGCTGTTTTCAATACACATGTGCTGCTTGTCTTTGAGTGATGGCGCCATGGGGGAAGTATGTAGGTGATCAACCGGTGGGGACCAAGGAAAGGTCCAAGGGGATAGTGTTGCCATTGCTGGAGAGCCATTAATGACGATTGAATAGTTAAGAGAGCAATCGTGGGAGGGCAGTCCCACTGAGGTGGATAAAAGTAGACGTGAGTAAACAGGTGCTTTTCGGACACGAGAAAGGTGGATAGAGAGCACCAGGGAACTGTTTATACCACTACTCCAAGTCCTGCTATCACCAAATTAATTGAAAAAATTTCATGAAAAACATTCTTTGCTCAGGATAATTGAAGGTATTAAAGTCAATTAGAGGAAACTTGAAGTTCCACAGGGTAGAGGAGAGGGCTGATATAAATAGGAACTCAAGTATTTGCGCACCTTGGTTACACAAGAGCTTTAAGGCAAGTTACAAATAGTGAATTAGACGGATTACTTAGATGTGACAAGAATCCAATTCTAAACTCGCCCGATCCTGCCTACAACAAACACCAACCCTTAAACCCTTCTGTTTAAACCAGTCTTTAATGCTTATCCATGGCCGTGTGTGAGACTTGCCCAAATTGCTGTTTGCTTTTAAATCGCTTGCAATATTGTAAAATGTGTTTGACGTGTTCATTATTTGTATTGGGCTGAATTTTGTAAGTTTTGGCTCACCAAATGCAGTAGGATGTGAATTTTAAAAATTATATAAACTTTAGTTTAATCTCCCAGATCCTAAGTTTATATAAATGAGTATAATAGCCCCTAATTATAAATGTTCCATCTTGTAACTAGAGAAAAGTGGTAGCTGTAACTGTGGCGACAGTCGCTATGTTTGGAGTTGTGAAAATTGTGGTTGTGAATGTGGGTACAATATGGCCTGCGTACCTCAACAAAGGGCTGTGTTCTCGTATGTGGTTTGTGTACGTGCTCGAGTCATCCCCAAACAAAAGCTACATAACAAACTGCTACATTGAGTTACCCACTGGAAACAAACCTAGGGGTTTTATTTCATCATCTTGGGGGCATTGGACAAAAAATATGAAATAAAAATATTTGATCAGTAGTGTATATTATGGCAAAAACGATATTTGTCTTGTAAAGTCATTGTTCAGTTTAAATAAGTGCTACCATACATGCTGTCAACAATGAATTTATTTTAGTTTTCTTGATGCAAATATATAATCCTGTTGGGAAATCCAGATTTCCCCTTTAATAGCTATATATTTCCATTCTTTCTCTTGGATTTATATACACAGACAAATACCTGTCTGTCTCTCCCTCCAGGTGCAATAATTGGCCAATGGCACTGATCCAGCTGCTTCTGTTTGCTAAATATAAGTACAACAACTTGCATTTCATCATAGAATCATAGAAATTTACAGCACACAAGGAGGCCATTCGGCCCATCGTGTCTGCCTGCCAAAAAAGAGCTATCCAGCCTAATACCACTTTCTAGCTCTTGGTCCGCACTTCAAGTGCATATCCAAGTACTGTTTAAATGCGATGCGGGTTTCTGCCTCTACCACCCTTTCAGGCAGTGAGTTCCAGACCCCCACCACCCTCTGGGTGAAAAAGGTTCTCCCCAACTCCTCTCTAATCCTTCTACCAATTACTTTAAATCTATGCCCCCTGGTTGTTGACCTCTGTGCTAAGGGAAATAGGTCCTTCCTATCCACTCTATTTAGGCCCCTCATAATATTATACACCTCAATTAAATCTCCCTCAGCCTCTTCTGTTCCAAAGAAAACAACCCAATCTTTCCTCGTAGCTAAAATTCTCCAGGCCTGGCAACATCCTCATAAATGTCCTCTGCACCCTCTCTGGAGCAATCACATCTTTCCTGTAATGTGGTGACCAGAACTACACGCCGTACTCAAGTTGTGGCCTAACTAATATTTTATACAGTTCAAGCATAATTTCCCTGCACTTTGTATTCTGTGCCTCGGCTAATAAAGGCAAGTATTTCTCTAGAGGAGGCAGCTATTAACGGGGGGGGGGTGCAAAAACTTGAGGTACAATACGTAGTTAATGTCACTTTTGTGGTGAATCGTTCATTGCCGTTTGGAGACTCTGTGTAGCCTCTTCTCTGGGGAAGGTGTCTGACAGACAGTATTGTTGCAGCTGTGCAAGGTGCTTGTGGGCAGTCTCGATTGATCTCTCGATTACATCCTGATATTTTTGACATCCTTTCTGGCTGAGCCTATTGCCAGTAATTGCGCACAATGCTGGGTATTGTGTGAGCTTGCGAGGGTTCTACTTCATTTAATGTAGGGGTTGTATAATTCTTCTTGAATCCCATCTGATTTCTAGTGATGGGGGGGAGGGATCAAGATGGAGATTTTTTTGGGAAGAAGTGCAAATAACTTGGGGATGTCCCCATTACTCCAGAACGATGTTGGTTTATCGTGGTTACTGGCGATTTTTGCTACTTGCTTGGTGTGAAAGGAGTGTTATTGTAGGTGCGTCATGTTCGGTGGTTTTCCCATCCTGATGACAAATTCCGCTTTGCAACATTACCCACAGGGAAATCCTGCTTGCTTGCCATTTTGATTAGCATTTGCTGAATTCTGCAGAAACCAGATTATTAATCCTTTAAGCACAAAAGAGGAATGCACAGCCACCAGTTCAACCACACCATCTCCCGTGGCGGCTCTGCTCCAGTGGTTGTGATCACTGACCAGGTCATCTCCAACCATTTCCTTTATCCCTCACTACCCACATTCTCTTCTCCCCCCCCCCACCCCCCCCCCCTCCCAACCCATTCAAACCTCACTTCCTTTGGTGTTCATGCCTGGAAACAGTCGCTCTCCCCCGCCCCCGGAGGCTTACAGCTGCAATTTCAAACTCCAACTGCTCAGCGATTGCTTCTCAAGCCATCGTATCTGCTGCAGTGGATTTACTTAATCATTCCCTTATCGTCACCTTTTGATGCCCGTCTCCCCAGAAGAACCGTCACTGTAGTAGATGATAAATATTTCTGGTATGCAATACAACTGAACGATAAAAGCCAACTTATTTTTTTTGGAAACTTGCTTTCCGCAGACGAATGGCCATATCTCAGTCACAGGTGATCCGTACCAGGACAGACTGGCACGACTAGAAGGAGATAAAGAATCCCTGGTTTTACAAGTAAGTAAAATTGATGCAATTTAAGAACTCTCTGATGTTAGCAGGCTGTGACTTTGACAATATTTGAATCTTGGTGTACAAATTAATTTATAAGCAGGTAGTGGCACGGTTTGATGTGTTAGAGTAAATTGTGCAACTCCATGCTACAGGCTGTGTGTTTAGGGAATGTAAACTGAGGAGCAGTGTATTTCTGTTGGGCTTTAGAATACAAACTACATCATCTTGAGTTTAAAAACACAAATGTATGAAAACTTAAGTAGATGCACAATTCGAGTTAATAATTTACATTCACTTTTGAGTTTTTAAAATGTTTTCCATCCCTGCATGAGTTAATACCTACATCCACACTGCTCTCAGCTTCTCCACAGCTGGTCTCCAGTTGTCTTGGATCCCCTTGTCACTGGACCAAGACCTCGCTCCGTCAAGCCCGTGTGGTGGCTGGTGTGCAACGGCCACCCCACGTTAAAAGAATTCACGCACAGTCATCTTCCACCCTTTAAAATGAGTTCATCAGTCAACAGAGTACTCATTTTTAGTGTGGAAGCAAGTCATCCTCAACCCTAAGGGACTGCCTATGATGATGCTGAGCTAGTCAAGTATTGTTCCTTTGACAACTCTTAAATTATATGTTTGACAGTCTAGAAAACTGGCCACTTCCTGGTGAATACTCCCTCTTGCCCAAGCCAGTTGCAAAGTCATCCTCTGGTGAAACCTCCAAGCTGATTTAAAATGAATCTCTCAATTGAAAGACCAAAGTTCTGGATGTCAATTACCAGACTGGCTCCTGTCAAAAGTAATTTAGATTCTATTGTACTTTGACTTCATAGTAGACGCTATAATAAGATACTTTTTTAGGTTGAATGAGAACAGTTTATGGGAGAGGTGTTGGCAATCATTTATAACCATTCCAAATACTCTGTTTATATTTGTGATTGTTGGACTAGCCTTAGAATCGCAGAATGGTTACAGCACAGAAGAAGGCCAATCGGCCCGTCGAGCCCAGGCCGACTCTCAGCTAGTCCCAGTCACCCGCCCTTTCCCCACAGCCTTGTCATTTGTTCACCTTCAGATACTTATCTAACTCCTTTTTGAAAGATAAAATCGAGTCTGCCTCCACCACCCTTTCAGGCAGCACATTCCAGATCCTAACCACTCGCTGCGTTTTTAAAAAAAAAAGTTTTTTTCTTACGTTCTTTTGCCAATCACCTTAAATCTGTGTCCTCTGGTTCTCAACCCTTCTGTCAATGGGAACAGTTTCTATCTACCCTGTCCAGACCCCTCATGATTTTGAGCACCTCTGTCAAATCTCCTCTCTGCCATCTCTGCTCCAATGAGAACAACCCCAGCTTCTCCAGTCTAGCCACGTAACTGAAGTCCCTCACCTCTGGAATCATTCTCGTAAATCTTTTCTAAACCCTCTCTAAAGCCTTCACATCCTTCCTAAAGTGTGGTGCCCAGAATTAGACACTGTACTCCAGTTGGGGCCAAACCAATGTTTTATACAGGTTCATCATAATTACCACACTTTTGTACTCTATACCTCTATTTATGAAGCCCAGGATCCTGTAAGCATTGCAGAGTTATGTTGACTAAAATGTTCAATTAAAATACTTAACTTAAGGAGTTAGATGTAGTCCTTACTACTAGGGGGATCAAGGGGTATGGTGAGAAAGCAGGAACGGGGTACTGAAGTTGCATGTTCAGCCATGAACTAATTGAATGGCGGTGCAGGCTAGAAAGGCCGAATGGCCTACTCCTGCACCTATTTTCTATGTTTCTATGTTTTCTATGTTTCTATTTATCATCATATATCTGTCTAAAATAAACTTCAGACATATCTTACAACTCATATTTATACCTGTCAAGACAGTGCAAATAGATTAACAGTCGATTGCATTCCTAGACACCATTACAGGCTCATAATGCAGGCAGCCACACAAACTTCTAGTGGCCCCTTAAATATGCAGTATTACAGCCTATTCGGTGCATAACACATTGTAAAATGTGTTAAGTTTTCTGCATCCTGCAGCTGAATTTGAAACCAACATCTTCCTAGTGGAACTTGAGCTGAAAAATTTGTTTCCCACACCCCAGGTTTTCAGACGTGATGGAACGCGCTTTGATCAGATTGCCAGAATAAACATGAAATTGTTTAAACAACGGGCAAGCTATGATTTGGTATTCTAAGTATGCGTACGGTTTATAGCTATAATAGTGAGCAACTCGGTAACTACACCACTGTGCTGCTTTGTGGAGGCAGAGATCTCGCTGTTACTGTACCAGAAATCATACTTTGTGTTTCACAGGTGAGTGTTCTAACAGACCAGGTGGAAGCCCAAGGGGAGAAGATTCGAGACCTAGAGTGTTGTCTAGATGAGCACCGGGAAAAGCTGAATGGCACAGAAGAGATGTTACAACAGGTAGGAATGGAATGGTTGTGAGAAAGCTTTTGAATTGGAAAGTCCGATGATCTTTTAAATTAAGCAACGCTTTAAAGTTTAAGAAGGATTTGTGTAGGAAAGTTGCAAAATGCTAAAAGTTTAGTTCTTTCAGTTTTAAATAATGAGTGTTGATTTAACTCTGCAGTATCTGATGTGCATTTCATTCTGATAAAACTGCTTAGCCAATGCTACCGAGCGGGTCCAATATCCTGAGCGAGAATAGGATGGCCACTGCTCACTTGAATGCCTCTTGCTTTCTCTGATTGCAATCAAGGCAATTTTAACACAGAATGACACTCAACTACTGTGTGTCTGCCTGTGTTGTGTCGCATTAACGTCACAAAGTCTTAACTATTAACACAGGGTCTGAGGGAAGGGGCTTGTAGAATTCAGTCTCCAAGTCAGAAGAATCAAGAATGAAATACCTTGCTTTCTTATAAAGATTGCTTTGTATAACATTCTTGTGATAAATCACCCTATTAAAAAATAGTTTGAAAACTGCATTGTCAGCATCGTGCCTCTCGTGTGGTATATGCCTGGTTGTTTTGGTTAAAACTATTTTGTACCTTTATTGGATTTTTAGTAACAGAGGTGACAATTTCTGTCCTTTAGTGAGATACAATCTCAAAGTTGCTTAATTTGAATTACCTGTTAATTTGAATTGAAATTGTTTTTTTTTAAAAAGAAACATCTCCTGTGCTATCTTAGTAAAATTGCTTAATTTTAACTACCAATCATTGGAAAAAAAATTCCAAGCACAAAATAGACTATTGGATGAGTTCTAAAGTCAGGCAGGACAGGTGAGCTGAATTAATGTTCACTGTTAAACTAAAGCACCCTAGTTTAATGATTGTATCTTTACAAATGAAACGGCAGCCTTGTATTGTCAGTTTGTCGTATTTCATTGTCACTAACACTCGCTGCCAGCTGCTCCAACAGAGAATGCCTTGCGGGGAGGGAGGGAACTACAGACTCCGAACATCCATCGCAGTTCTTTGTTGCAGTGTAACCTTTGAACAGGAATATTGCCGAGACTCACTTCAAGCCAGTTTCCTTATTCTGTTGTAATGATATTTTATTGGAACAGCATACAAAAAGATATGCTTTTTGTTTCAGGAACTACTAAGCAGAACATCACTGGAGACTCAGAAACTGGACCTTATGGCTGAGGTGTCAAACCTGAAGATAAAACTGAATGTGATGGAAAAGGACAGGTTGGAATATGAGGAGAGATATAAGGATACTGAGGTGAGCCATGTAATATGATTTACTGCACTAATTTTATGCTGCAGAATATATATTTTACTTGAATTTACCCAGTAAAATAGCTATTGTATTAAATAGTTTACCCCATTGGTAGCCTGATCTGAGTGTAAACGTTGTCCCCCCCCTCTCGTTTTTAAATTTCTTGTCTACAAAATATTTTAAACCCTAATTCTCAGTTTCTGAGAATGTGTGAAGTATGTTGTATTGGGCACATCTCTTGATTTTTCATAATATTAGCAATTTAAAAAATTATTTTAACCAAAAAGTATCCGAATCCGTGGACATGTTTCAGAAGCACGACAATTCCTTCCCCGACCAGGGTCTCTGGAGATAACAGTTCCAGCTAGGGTTCCCGCTCCGGATCGCCAGCCATGCAGCGGCTCCTGCTGGGCGTCACATGAGGACATTATTGGGCTTGATTGTACTGCCCCACGGGATTCAGTAACAAGTAACGTAGTAATTGACTCTTGGGGTTCTGTTGATTCAAACTTGAGTTCATAACGTCCAAACTGCTCAATGACTAGAGTTTTAAAAAAAAAATCTCCTCCTGTATGAATACAAATGTAGAAGATTTAAAGATAGTGGGTCAGTTGTGCAGCACGGAGATCAATTTTGAATTCATTCGAAGAATTAGTCCGATTTCCACAGCAAAATGCAGTTTGGGAGAAAATTGAAATCTTCCCCTAGTGCGTACTGATTTAGATGTGAGCAAGTCCTTGATTGTTCGCCTTGATATCGCACGTTGTATTGATTCCTGCGTTAACCGTAAATGTGAATCAATTTATAGAGGACAGAATTTTAGTTTCTAAAGCCATAGCGTATTTGGTGAAGTAACTGTGTTAATGTTGGTTTTGCTGCAAACTTCAGCTTGAGTTTTATGTGGTGTCTGTATTTTTAAAACTTACTTATCCTCCTTCATGATTTATTCCTTTCTTCACTACTTGTTCTATTCAGATCTTTTCTCTCTTCTCTTATTTCATTTGCCTTGTGTTCTACAGTCATTGTTTAACCTAATAACAGAGCTGAGACAGCAGATGGAGAAAGTGGAAGTGGATCTAGCATTATTCCAGGAAAAGCGGTCACAGTTTGGGGATCAAGAGGTGACTGCACGACAAAGGATGCTATGTAACATTAGCATTTTAGCCCAATGTTACCATGCATGTTTCGTGTTTGATTGAAAGCTGGTATACTATGGGGAGGGATTGAGGAGGAGAAAAAATGTAATTAAGAATACAGTTGCGCATCTTCAATCCATCTATTGCTTCATTCATTGCCCTGTATCACTAAATCAAGTAAACTACTTGTATCTGATGAGATCAATGAGAAACATGGAAGATTAAAAGGTCATTCTGGGCCCACCAAACTCCTCCCAGCCACAGACCATATAATTCACTGCAATATGCATTCTACAAAACCCATTAAAACTCCTGAGGAAGGGCTCTAAGATGTGTATCTCGCACTCCCTGACTGCACCCTGCCCCCCTCTCCCTGCCAAATAGAGCAAAAATAAAACTTATCTAATCTTGCATTCTATATTATTCATCAATGACGGGACATTGTGCTGCTTTTAGGAGCAGGAGCACGTTATTTTCATAAGCGTTTGATTGTGTGTGTCTGCAGCTATTCTTAAACCTCAGTCCTGTTCTTAACTAGACAGTCAGATAGCTGTTCTTTAACTGTTAATCAACAATTATGGTTTATTTTAGAACCTGTTTCTCTTGCCTGGGGAAGGGAGAAGAGAATTCTAACCTGAAATCTTGCTTGCAACTTTTTGATTTTGTACTAATGTCTTTCAATAATATGCTGATTGTCCAGCCTAAATAATCTGCTTGCCAAATATATTAATTCCATTCAGTATTTGAAATATCTGAATGATGTCCCCTCTTGTCATCCTTTTTCTAATTAAGTCATCCTTTCTCTAATTAAGTCATCCTTTCTCTAATTAAATCAATCAGTTATGAGTCTTCCATCACTGAGTCCTTGCTGCCTAAAAACATCTCGGTCACACTTCTGAAACCTCTCCAATCTGTCGATGTTCTTTTGAAAGCCGAGCGCTCAAAATTGCACACAATGGGGCAGAATTTGCAGTGGGTGAGACAGCGTACTCTGAGTATACCATCATACCGCCTTTGAAATGGACCCCAAATTAAGCGAATGTGCCAAATCCCAAACTTGCGATCCGTCAAGTTACGACTTGACAGATGATCCATACCGATGGGAAAATCCTCGTTGCTGGAGCAGAGTTGGGCTAATTGGCCACCAACGCACAGGGTCTGTTTTCATCAGTGTAAGGGGATGCCTCGAAAGATTCAAAGCATCGTTCAACATGTTTTAACATCATTTTCACCTCTGATCATATGGTTATCCAGGAGGGAAATAGTGGTAGTGTTTTTACCCCCCCATTGCATTCCATCAAATGTCTGAGATTTTAGTCTGTGGCTAATGCAAAGGGACCATTATTAAGACAGGCGGCCAGGACAATCCACGAATACATTCTCATCAGTCGGACTGTTTAATTTTCTGCGATCCGAGTGTACCGATTGAGGTGTTTGTATCGATCCATAGATCGCCACCCCCATTCATAACTCAACTTTGTTAATTAAACATACACAAAGTGCATATGTTACAAAAATGTATTGTTTGGATGTTTATGCACATTTAAATCCCGGAAGGCTCCAGTGATGAGGGTTTAAATAACTTTAATTAACGAAGTTGAGTTATGAATGGGGATGGCGATCTATGGTGATTGGAGCACCAGATGTACGTGATCCCAGCTACGATTCCGCACACGCTGTGACCCTGGGATCCATGTGATCCCGCATACACTGCACCTCTGGGATCCGTGAGCCGTCACCGATGGGAAAATCCTCATTGCTGGAGCTGAGTTGGGCTAATTGACCCCGGGATCCGTGTGATCCCGCGCACGCTGAGCCCCCAGTATCCGTGGGCTGTCACGCTGTCCTCCAGTACGCAGCGTCAAAGCAAGTTTGTGAAGTAGGGTCACCATCAGGTAAGTTTGTATTCTGTTCAGATGCCGACGACGTACTCTGTAGGTCACTGCCGACTGCAAAATCTGCCCCAACATTGTAAATGTAGCCATGCCAATCAAGGTCCATAAGGTCAAAACGGCTCACTGCAATTTAGTCAAGTGCTCTTCATATGCATCCCAATACCTGTTTAGTCTTAACTGTTCCAGATTAACTGAATGGCCTAGTTTGAGTTCAACATTTTAGATTAGAATTGAATTTATACTTAATGTTCTTCGGTAGTATTTCTGATTCAGTGCTACAACTGTGGTAGGATGGTTGGAGAATAAAGGAAAGCCTGTATATTTAAATCCACAGCAGAATGAGTTACTTTAGTTGGTTCCGTAGAGTTTAATGCACAAATGTAGAGTTTATGTGAATAAACTACATTTGACAAATACATTATAAGCAGAATGAGCATTCTGAGAAACTGAAGTATTAGTTTGCCAGCTTTGAGTTGGGATTGAAGATTAGGAGGCAGTGCCTTCTTGCTGCTCCACCTCTTCCCCTCCCCACTATCTCCTCCTTTCAGCCTTCTCCTCTTCCCACTCCACTTTCCTCCTTCACCACTCGGCCTTTGTCTGCTAAATTTGCTGTTTTCTGCCCTATCCTTGCCTACCCCTTGGCCTAATGGTGTATTCTTAGCCGCCTCCCAAGACTGCTGTTCACCAGTTTCCAAACTGGCACAGGACAGCATTAGACCTGGGGAGACCGATGGCGAGTGGGAAGCCCAGGTGGGCAACAGCAGAAAGCAGGTGGGGTGGCCCTTGAAGCCCAGCAGGAGGCAGTGAGAAACCAAGGGGTGGGGGGGGAGGGGGCAGTGATGGCATGGTCAGGCAGCAGTGGCAAGTGAGCACCCAGTGGTTATGGCGGCTTGTCAGTGTGGGAAATGGGCGGGAAGGCTCAGTGGAGGCAGAGGAGGAGCCTAAGGCAGGCTGCAGGCCTGAGGGTAGGATATAAAAGGTAAGTCATTTTTTTTTTTAGTTCCAAAAATGTAAAATTGGCATTGGCTGCAGGGGACATACCTGCTCCCAGAATGAAAACATTAATATAAAATGAATGAGGCTGATGTACAACCGTGAGGAGTGGTCCTAGGAAAGGGAGTTTGGAGGAGCAGTAACACCACCTAATGTTGGGACACCTGGAAGGTAAGGATGATGGTTTAGTATCTGTACCTTGCATTCTGCTATAGGTTACAAGAAATAAATAAGTATGCATAACTTTATTGGAGATATGTAGAGAAAATATATGTGCAGATAGTTCCAAGCATCCTTCCATTTAAAAAAAAAAAGTATTTTGAGGTTATTTGTGGTCACAGGTTAATAATTTGAGAATCTGACAGGCTTTTCCTACCTCTAAATGCAGAAGTAAATGGATTGTTTGGCATTCAATTGATTCCAATTATAGTCGCTCAACGAACACGGTATTTATACAGCAAACATTGTGTTTTACCTGACCATTTTCTAGTCCCATTATTCTTGATTTATTTTTATATACATGTTTATCTTGGTTTAACTCTGGGGAGAATATTTACCGTTTAAAACTGTGTGCGTTGGCTTGGGTTGTGGTGTAATTTGGGCTGTACTTACACTTTCCTGAAATGATGTGGCTGGATCCTATGCTGAGGTTTAGTGAGCTGCACGGCTGTTGGGACGCTGCATATTTGTGCCGTTGATGTCATCTAATTAGCAAATTCCAAGATGTTCAGTTATCCACCCTTTCCTGTATGCTTCAGCTTGCTACTGGATTGATTCTGACTCGCTCACAACATATTTTCCACGTTTCCCCCATCATTCTTGTTTCATGTGCATGATCTGAAGCTTTCAGTAATAATGTTTTAAATCAGAGAAATCAAAATCAACAGCGAAATCAGTCGACACTTAGTAAACATAACACCCGCAGATGGATCCGTGCCTGGATGTTGTGCTCTGAGTAATTATAGGAGAAAAACATTAATAGGTTATTTTCAAAAAGTTTGTATCTGGGTGATGGTTCAATAATTAAATTAGATTATTGTTAGATATTACAGATCATTGCAAGAGTTTTGAATCTTTTGCATTTTTCACGTGCATTTTACGATTGCATCGCTCAATATGAATAATTATGGTCAATTTGATTATACACTTTGAGACTTTGTTCCTTTACTTTAGGGGTTATTTCAGGAGGTTAATGATCTAAAAGTGAAGGTGATTGAGATGGAAAATGAAAGATCTCAGTTTGAAAAGAAGCTCAAATCAACCAAGGTAAGATGATGTACTAAACTTTGCGACTCTGTTGCGGGGGTAGTGATTAAAACATTTCATCGTTGCTTCTTGGTGAAATTTTTCCTTCATTGTAAGGCAGATACCGTTAGTTGTTTCCCCCCGTGCCCCCCCCCCCCCCTCTTATTTTCTTATCCCTTTGTAGATCCTTCCCAAGCCATGAGCCTCTACCGCCGATAGGCTGGGCAAATCATCAGGACTGCCGTTTGGTCAGCCCAGCCCACAGTGCAAAAAGAAAATAAAGAGAAGCATGCATTTATGTAAAGTCTTACTGTGTGGCTTTGAAATCTCTGTGCTTCATGTACAGTGGTTTATGTTGAATTGCAGCTACCTTAATTTAGGCAAACAGCATCCACTTTCGGGCACAGCAAATTGGCTGCTGTACTTTTTTTATGTAACAGTCAGTGCATTTCAAAGTGCGTGGAATGCTTACATCTCGAGAACCTAATAAATAGGAGCCATACGGCCTCTCGAGTCTGCTCCGCCGTTCAATAAGGTCATGGCTGATCTTCGACCTCAACTCCACTTTCCCACCCAATCTCAATATCTCTTGATTCCCCTAGAGCCCAAAAATTCCAGATTCACAACCCTCTGAGTGAAGAAATTCCTCCTCATCTCAGTCTTAAATGGCCGTTCCCTTATCCTGAGACAATGGCCCCTAGTTCGAGACACTCCAGCCAGGGGGAAACAACCCCTCAGCATCTACCCTGTCAATTCCCCTCAGTATCGTATATGTTTTAATGAGATTACCTCTCATTCTTCTAAACTCCAGGGAGTATAGGCACATTCTACTCGAAGGACTTTACAGCGCAGAAAAAGGCCATTTCGGCCCATCGTGTCCTCGCTGGCCGACAAAGAGCCGCATGGCCCTCGGTCAGCAGCCCTGAAGGTTTTCTTTAGAATGCTCACTTGTTTCTTTCTCAATTGATATTTAGATTCTGAAAATGCTGTGCCCCTGAAATGGAGTATAAACATTTATGGAAATGTTACCAGAAATCTTGCTCTGAGAATGTAGTGGCACAGTACTGTTAAAGCTACAAAATCAAGTGCTTTTTGATGCAAGGTCATCGCCTAGAAACGTTAACTCTGTTTCTTGCTCCACAAATGCTGTCTGACCTGCTGAGATTTTCCAGCATTTTCTGTTTCAGATAGTTAATCGCATTTCCTTTTGAGTAGATGCTACTTTCTAATGCTTCTACAAAAAGTTTGCAAAGCGACCTTTAAGATAAATGAAAGCTACTAATAAGACTGAAGAGCTCCGATTACTTTAAGCCAGCTTTGGCCGATGATTTCAAAATACGAAGAACATGACCAGCAGGTTTAATTTCCCATTTAATAAATTGGAACAATCCAGTAATGGAGAGAGGAGGCAAGCCTGTAATTCCCTTTTATCTGCAAGTGTTGTTCAGTGTGTTCATAAAAATGCAGGAAGGGCAGTCCATGGCTTTGCTTTGGATTGCTTGAGCATGTTACACAATGGGCTGAACAAATACGTAAAAATAAATATACCTACAAGTGTTAAAGTGCTTTGTAATCCAACCGTAAGGATTGGAGATCTGCATTTCATTGGAGAGGAATTTTCCCAGATTTTTTTCTCCCTAATTTGGCCTGGGTTTTTAATCTGGTTTTTGCCCCTCCCAGGAGATCACATGACTCCGGTTGGGGTGAAGTGTAGATGTTTTCAGTATAAGGGATGTCGCAGTTGTGTGAGGCGGACTGGTTGGGTGCTCTTTGCCTTTCCATCATTGTTCCAAAGAAAATGAGAAATACTTTAAGTTTAAATAAAAATAGAAAATGCTGGAAATACTCTGGGTCAGGCAGCATCTGTGGAGAGAAACCGAGTTAACATTTCAGGTTGATGACCCTTCATAGAAACATAGAAAATAAGTGCAGGAGTAGGCCATTCGGCCCTTCTAGCCTGCACCGCCATTCAATGAGTTCATGGCTGAACATGCAACTTCAGTACCCCATTCCTGCTTTCTCACCATACCCCTTGATTCCCCTAGTAGTAAGGACTTCATCTAACTCCTTTTTGAATATATTTAGTGAATTGGCCTCAACAACTTTCTGTGGTAGAGAATTCCACAGGTTCACCACTCTCTGGGTGAAGAAATTCCTCCTCATCTCGGTCCTAAATGGCTTACTCCTTATCCTTAGACTGTGTCCCCTGGTTCTGGACCTCCCCAACATTGGGAACATTCTTCCTGCATCTAACCTGTCTAACCCCGTCAGAATTTTAAACGTTTCTATGAGGTCCCCTCTCATTCTTCTGAACTCCAGTGAATACAAGCCCAGTTGATCCAGTCTTTCTTGATAGGTCAGTCCCACCATCCCGGGAATCAGTCTGGTGAACCTTTGCTGCATTCCCTCAATAGCAAGAATGTCCTTCCTCAGGTTAGGTGACCAAAACTGTACACAATACTCCAGGTGTGGCCTCACCAAGGCCGTGTACTACTGTGGTAACACCTCCCTGCCCCTGTACTTAAATCCCCTCGCTATGAAGGCCAACATGCCATTTGCTTTCTTAACCGCCTGCTGTACCTGCATGCCAACCTTCAATGACTGATGTACCATGACACCCAGGTCTCTTTGCACCTCCCCTTTTCCGGAACCTTACTTTGATCGTGCCTGTAGAACAGATGCGATATTATATCCTTGACAAACTGAGCATGTCATTATTTGTCCTAATATTCAGGGGGTGTTGTACCCCTATATAAATACAAATTATAAAAGCTGTATAAATACTGGTTGCTGTTGTGTTTTCTTTTGACG
Source organism: Pristiophorus japonicus (assembly GCF_044704955.1). Lineage (NCBI taxonomy): Eukaryota > Metazoa > Chordata > Chondrichthyes > Pristiophoridae > Pristiophorus > Pristiophorus japonicus. The sequence continues at coordinate 12,851,550 of NC_091991.1, forward strand.
TGGTCTACAGTGTAGTACAGGAGCAATGGCATTGTGAGCAACGGTGGTGCATTGTGAGTCTTGTCTTTTATCGGGGGTGGGGGGAAATTCGCTTCTTTTAAAATGCTAATGATCTGCTTTAACTCAGTCAATGTCTGGGTGATGTAGCCGTTCCATTAAAGTACAGAATGGCGCCATCTAATGGAGATCTGCCCTTTCCAGTCACCTGGTTACATAAATTATTAGTTTATCTTTGGAAATGTAGCAAAAAATTATAATGAAGACAAACCCTGAAAATGGAATGGATTATACAAGAGGTAAGTTCATTGTTCCAAACAGGGTTCAATACCATGTTGATCTAGAGATTGCAGTAATCGTGTAGTGCTGATAATTGCAAATGAAGATTTAGTGAGGTTTTGCACTCTGAGGCACATGCATTACAATTATGATGGTTCTCTAGAGGAAGTTTCCCACTCCCAAGTCACAGTGGGCTCTGAATCTGGTTTTATGTTGCAATAGCTTAGTGTCAGTATGGATTAAAACCGTTTCACTGTGATACTACCCGTTGTCACCAAGTACCAATATGTACAGCAGTGAGTAGTACCAGCACTGCAAGGTTTCACCAGCCCCTCTCTCCTGTATCAAAACTTGATGAGAAGTGGCAGATTCCAGACAAGGCTCTGTTCCTGTAAGTAATTTGAGCTGACTTGGAATGACAGTCCCTGCACATTGATATGGTGGAAAACTCTGGCTCCGAGAATAACATTTATTAGTTAAGTTGAAATAATTAAAGATAACAATATGTGGGAGGTCCAATTCTACTGCAGAAAAAAAGAGCTACTTGTGCCTATCTAATTCCTCATGTAAAACTGCATAAATGTGCTAGTATTAACCCGAGTGTTTTATTACTGTAAGGTTTTTTTTAATAGTTTGTTAAATGAAGTTAGTTGAAAGTGGTATATATAACATTATACTTCTGCCAAAAGTTTTAACCACTATGCTGACATCTCCAGAGAGTTTCTTTTTTTCAGCCCTGAGCCAACAATTGTTTTTTCTAAATAAATTGCTGCTGTGATACTGAGGTTACTCCGTGTCATTGAGATGTCTGGAGTAGTTCTATTCCTGCAATATTGTAATACACATGTTTTGAAAAAATCTAAATACAAAAAACTCTTCATTATCTCTAGTTGTCGTCTCTTGTCCTTCCCTTAACTCTATTTTATCTTTTATTAATGTTTTTAAATAGTAAACTTTCCCATTTTGCTGGGTCTTCACTATTGTCCGCATTGCAGCTGAGACCCACACTGTTGGCATTGCTCTGTGATGGGATAAAAGCTTATGCTGAGGGTTAGAAACATAGAAAATAGGTGCAGAAGTAGGCCATTCGGCCCTTCGAGCCTGCACCGCCATTCAATAAGATCATGGCTGATCATTCCCCTCAGTACCCCTTTTCTGCTTTCTCTCCATACCCCTTGATCCCTTTAGCTGTAAGGGTCACACCTAACTCCCTCTTGAATATATCTAACAAACTGGCATCAACAACTCTCTGCGGGAGAGAATTCCACAGGTTAACAACTCTGAGTGAAGAAGTTTCTCCTCATCTCAGTCCTAAATGGCTTATCTTCCCAGAGGATAATTACTTTGGTCCAGTCACTTCAATAGGAAAACCAGCTCAAATTTCCAATATGTTTTGTAGACAAACTCGTGGGATAAAGCAAACCGGTGTCCTTGTGGTGGCCCAGTATCTGAGGCTTTAGGTGCTAAAAGGATTTCTTTGATGGACCATTGCCTATAAATGTTCTTTGCTTGGGTTTCTTGTGATTGAATCCTAGACTGGGTATGTACTTGTATAAATATTTAAAGCATTGCTGTTCTGCAAGTAGTGTTCTGTTTCTGGGCATTGCACCGTAGCTACTCCAGCTTTGCCTCTTTCAGCCTCTAGCTTTCTATTTTTGTATTCCCTCATCTCTACCAGTCATTAATGGCTAAACTCTCTAGCCTGAAAATCAAGGTTGGTCAGATGCAGTACGAGAAGCAGCGGCTGGAACAAAAATCCCAGGCAGTAAAGGTGTGGTGGGTCTCAGCGTATTGGTAATACTGTGCTGTCACTTTGCTTGGACTGTTTTGCTGTGTCCATACTTGTGTGTCTGTGAGAAGATTATTGCAAAAAAAAAAGATCAAAAATGAAAGTTGTCTTTGCATGAAATTTGCTTTCCCGCCTTTCCTTTTCGCACAGCTTTGTTTTTCTAAAGTATCTCCAGTTTTTTTTTTAAAGAACCTAGGTAACATAAGCATAATGCAGCGATTATGGAATATGCAATCTCTGTTCTAACATCCTCCAAGCGGCATTTCATCACACCAGTCTGTTCCAGCATGCAGTGTTTTTAATTTCTCTTTACGGTACATATTTGTAAAGTTTAAACCAAAGGTGGTTGGATTCAGTGTCAAACATCACTTGTGGTTCTGTCAAACTCCTTTGCATTGTGTGTGTAGATTTATGTATTATTTATCTTACAATCAGGTGTCTTCGGGCTGCCTGCATGTGTTCGTCTTGTTAGCAAAATTGTTGGTTTTGAAAAGTGTTTTGATTTTACCCAGTGAGTAATTTATACCAGAAAAAATTCAACTCCTTGATAAACTATACATTAGAAAAGGTTTTAAATGTAAAACAGCCCCATGATAAGAATTAGTTGGTATCAGTATCACTCCTAGATGGATTTTCCTCCTTCTCAATTTGTTTATTGCTCTGTGTGTGTTTTTAAATGTTGAATCAAAGTTTGGTGCACAATCTTCCTATTGATCTGGTCTGTCTTCTGTTAGTCAAAGTTCAATCCTATGAAAATTCAACAGCCAACAATTAGTTATCTTTAACCATTTAAAAAAAAAAAGAAAATCTGTTTATTTAGCAGAGGTTGGAAATTTCTTTGCTAAATGGCAATAAATGAATCCTTGTAGGCACAATTCAAGCATATGTAAAGGAAAGTGAGAAAGAAACATCAGGCCCTCCCTAGCCATTGGACAGCCTAACCTTGTGTCCTGTGCTCTCCTGTCACTATGGTAATAGCAATGGATCATTGCCGCTGGGTCAAACCCCTGGAACTCCCTCCCTAACGGCACTGTGGAAGCACCTTCATCACACAGACTGCAGTGGTTCAAGAGGGCAGCTCACCACCACCACCACCTCGGGCAATTAGGGATAGGCAATAAATGCTGGCCTTGCCAGCGACGCCCACATCCCATGAACGAATATTTTTTTTTAAATTGTAACTTTCTGAGGTGGCAAAAAATAGAGGAAAAATACTTTCAGAAAATTTGAGGCAAAACACTGCCGATATTTCTCCCCAACTCCCCCAGGCAAGCTCCAGAAGGCCATGGGTACCTACGATGCATCACTAGACATACATAACTTGAGTCCCACCCCCATATATCCCGATTTCCTTACCATCATAGGACTGGTCAGGGTCACAGAAGATCATTTACAAGTATCAGCTGGCCTCGAAGGTCTCAGACCTCATCCCTTTTTGTCTTCATAACGGGTCATTGGTTATCAGTAAGGCCCTACAGGACTGGAAGCCAGCAAAAGTGGGACGTGTGTCCAGGTCCATTAGCCTAACATCAATAACTAATAAAATACTAGAAAGTTCAAAGGAGGGGTTGGAGAAGTGTCTGTATAATAATTTAACAGCATGGATTTAGAAGGGGATGATTGAGCCTGACAAACTTCCATAACTTTAGAGGATGTTACAAATAAAGCTCTTTGAACTTTCAGAAAGCTTCTTACATGGTTCCAAATGACAGGCTTTTAATTAAACTGAAAACCACAAGAGTCAATGATAAAACAAGGGGCTGGATTAGAGGTTAGATAAAAGTGAGGGAATAGCATACTCGTGGGAGGTGTGCTGTCCGATTGGGTGAATGTACTGAGCAGAGTAATGTCTTGGGTCAGTGATTAGACCCCTGCTGCTTCTAATCTGCAAACTGAAACCAATTGTAAGCTTGTTACATTTTCTGAGGATACTAAAAGAGGGAGGACAGTAAAGAAAAGGATGCAGTTAGTGAAGGATTTAGATCATCATGCAGCTGAACTGACCCATAAATATAATAGTGACATGTAAAGGATTACATACAGGCAAATGTGCAACATGTGCATTGAATGGGATTGAATTAGCACTTGGAAATTTAGAAAGTAATCTGGCAATAATGGTAGAATCTTCACTTTCATTGTGGCAAACTAATTAAAGCAAATATAATAGAAATGTATTGCTAAAACAGTAGATGGAAGCGTACAGATCTCATTTATGCCTTTATCATCATTTTATTATCTTCTGTTCAGACCACACTTGGGCAGATGCGTTCAATTTTGATAACTACACATCAAAAGGCATATATATATATATATATATACATTGAATAGGGTGCTTAACAGAGTAGCAAGATTGATCCCAGGTATAAAGGGAATGTGCTTTAGAGAAGCTGAAGCTTCTATAGTCTGGAGAAAGTGGTTAAGGAGCAGACCTGGTTGAGGTACAAATTGTTTAGATAAGTTAAACCACGATTACTGCTTGAAGGTAAATTGGGCCAGGAGGGTTAGAATAGTGAGAAATTTTAAGGTAGTGAGAAATTTGAAGCAGGTATTGTAAGAAATGTATCTATTGAAAGGTGATGAGCATTTGGATTAATCTGTCAGGCAGAATAGTGCAATCAAAAACAATTGTGTCCAAAATGCAGTTGCGTTCTAGTGTGAGAGTTAGCGTATTAGAAAAGCAAGCTTCCATGGATTTACATTGACTTCATGTCCTGGAGTATTCTTGTGTTAGTCTGATATAAATAAATCTGAATTATTAGTTCTTGGGCAAATTAATGGAAAATGTTAAGCCTTCTAAATAATCTGGGTGTGTAGTGTCAGCACCACTAATCAGTGACAAAGATTAAAGGGTTAAACGACCTGACTTGCTGCATTAAAATTTGTCATTCTGATCTAGGCTAGAGAAGAGTTGCTCAAAACCTATTTCTTGGGAAAACCAGTATTAGGAATTTCACGAACCCAGATTTTGTGCAGTGTTTGTAATTATAAACCTGGAAGTTTGGGGATTTGATGCAAGAGATTTTCTGCATGTTTACTTTGGAACGTTCAGCTGGTTACAGGTTAATTCTGAACCAAAACGTTGAGTTTATTGACCTTTTGGTACTCTGAACGCCATATGATAAAGTTCTTGACCATGTATAGGGGGTAGGGTGAGGAAGACTAAAGAATTACCTACTACAAAAGCAAAACTTTGCGGAATCTGGAATAAAAACAGAAAATACTGGAAATCTCAGCGGGTCAGGCAGCATCTGTGGAGAGAGAGAAACAAAGTTAATGTTTTGGGTCGCTGACCCTTTGTCAGAACTCAGAACAAAGAATGACCTATGTTGGCTTGTCTTGCTCAAATTGCATTTGCCATCATGATGATGAATGGCGTTAAAGATATTTCTGAAATCTGCACCCTTGACTTTCCCACCCTGTGAACTGGAGGATGATGTTTTGGAAGGAGAAATATATTCTTAAAATGGAAACACAAGCCTTTCCCATTCTTCACAAGGTTAGACAGTTAGAAGTTAAACCTTGCTTGTAAATTGTGCTGCTCCGTGGACCTTGGATTATAATATGAGGAGTAGACCAGGATGCTCTTAAGCCACTTCAAAGTCGTTATCTTTTTATCATTTGTGCAGTACAATTACTGCTAGAAACATTATTCTTTGTTGTGGTGTAGGATGAGCTGGTGCAACTGAAGGAGCAATTGGAGCAGAAAGACGCTGAGGTGAAGAAGCTATGGTCGGAGCTGAGTTACAGAAGTGAAATCGATGAAAGTGACAGTGGGGCTGGTAAGAGACTCCTTGCTCATCGGTGTAAGAAATGTTGACTGAGTTTGTCTCCTGAATGTAGCACCACTCTGCTCTGGCATCATCAGTAGAAGATTTTCATGTCCCAAAAATATCATCTTCAATTCATTTGTTTTTGCCATATATCTTTTTTTCATTCTCGTGAAGAGTGTCGCTGACGAGGCCAATATTTATTGCCCATCCATTAAATATATTAAAAGATATATTATTTACCATCTATACAGTCTTGTGTAGGGCATGCAGCTCCTGTCCACAAACCTTTCTTACTGTTGTCATGATTTTTGGGGACACTTCTTCTCAACGTTTATCGTAACTTACTGTGTTAACGTTTCCCATTCAATTTTGATGAGCCAACTTAAGATATATTTTGGAACATTGCACAGCTTGCTTTGATCTTATTTCTAGGGAGTTCTGTATTTTGAAAAAGTTTTCATCAATGTTCAAATGTTGTCTTCATAAGCAGCTACAAATATAACCACTTAATGTGGTTTTAAATTGACGACTTTTTTTTGTTAACTAACAGACTACTTTTTTCTTGTGCCCGTATTACATGACCTGTGTGAATTTCCTGCACAGAGGAAAGTTATAAAAGGAAGCTGAAGGAGAAAAGTAAGGTCTTGGTATCTGTTTTGTGAATGTGTACTGGTTGCATCCATGTGCATACGGGTGATGCTGTGCCACCCACTGCAGCAGTTTGCATGTTCATTGAGAAACCTTCCAAACCTGCTGACTTCATCTGTAATCCTTAGTTGTAGCCTTGAAGTAAGAGGTGGAAATTTAGTCAATTGGGAAGTGTCTCTGGGTTTATACATCCTGCATTAAATCTGCTCGTCAGATTCTTAATGGAAAAAAAATGACTCGTTGCAGAAAACCCACTTTAAATTATTAGTATGGGGAAAGAAAAATAGAGAATCATTGCATAGGTCATCAGTTTTTTGTCTTGAATGCAGTTTAAGATAGTGAGTTGTCTGTAGGTTTGTTATTTGTGTCCAATACAATTGAGAGAGACCTATTCCAAATGTGCCGTTTCCAGTAGTTAGTCTGCGATTTACAGAATGTCAGCAATTTAAATATATCCATGCTAAAGGTTACAGATGAGTCCTGATTTTGGTTTTGTGCTGCACTGAATTTTAAACCCTTGCATGGCTGCTCATTGCACTTCACTACGCTGCAATTAATAGGTAGCTTCCTCATACACTACATAGGACAGAATTTATAGTGTCATATTTACTCAACAAAGGAATACACAAGCTTATTTCTGCGAACTGTTTTATGATAGAATGTCATCATCTCCGTACTCGGTGTTTTCAGAACAAAGTCCCTGATTTACAATGGAGTCGGGCAAGAGAGCAGAGTTTATGGTGGGAATTGAAAACTATGGCTTTGCTTTTCAACACATACTTTTAGCTTGGAATGGGCTAAATGGCCTTTTCTCATTCTAAGCCATAAGTAGTCATTCCGAGAATTTCTCTAAGACTGGTTCTGCAAGTTTTTAGTGCTGAATATTGTATACTAGAATTTCAATGCAAGGTGATGCCCTTGAATAATTGTTTTTAAAATTAGTTACATTTTATTTGTATCGTGGTTCATGCTTTATTCCGAAGGGTTTTTTTCCAGTTACTTATTTTTTGTCAGTTTTTTTCATTTGTCCACATACACTCTCTCCCTCCTTCCCTCCCTCGCTCGCGCCCGCCCTCCCTCGCTCGCGCCCGCCCTCCCTCGCTCGCGCCCGCCCTCCCTCGCTCGCGCCCGCCCTCCCTCCCTCGCTCGCGCCCGCCCTCCCTCGCTCGCGCCCGCCCTCCCTCGCTCGCTCGCGCCCGCCCTCCCTCGCTCGCTCGCGCCCGCCCTCCCTCGCTCGCTCGCGCCCGCCCTCCCTCGCTCGCTCGCGCCCGCCCTCCCTCGCTCGCTCGCGCCCGCCCTCCCTCGCTCGCTCGCGCCCGCCCTCCCTCGCTCGCTCGCGCCCGCCCTCCCTCGCTCGCTCGCGCCCGCCCTCCCTCGCTCGCTCGCGCCCGCCCTCCCTCGCTCGCTCGCGCCCGCGCTCGCTCGCGCCCGCCCTCCCTCGCTCGCTCGCGCCCGCCCTCCCTCGCTCGCTCGCGCCCGCCCTCCCTCGCTCGCTCGCGCCCGCCCTCCCTCGCTCGCTCGCGCCCGCCCTCCCTCGCTCGCTCGCGCCCGCCCTCCCTCGCTCGCTCGCGCCCGCCCTCCCTCGCTCGCTCGCGCCCGCCCTCGCTCGCTCGCGCCCGCCCTCCCTCGCTCGCTCGCTCCCGCCCTCCCTCGCGCCCTGAAAAGATGTTATTGCCGGCTATTCTTTATTCCAGTTGCATAATTTGCACAAGGTGTTTGGCATCAGTGGAGTCTCATTCATTTTCTTCAGAACCAATTCCTTTGCTACAGTTAATTCTGTCAATTATGTATTCTGCTGTAGTACACCTACATTCTCACTTTTGCCGTTTGTTAAAACTTGCAAAATATTGATTATCTCTGCCAAACCCTCATCCTCCACAGTTAGACTCTGCTTCATCCCTGAGTGGTTCTTTAACTGTTCTTTTACTTTTTAATATGCTTATTAAGCCCTTTATTTCTATTGTTAGCCATAACATTATCATATGCCTCCCTTTTAAGTTTTCATTCAGTTTGAATCTCTTTATCCACGGAGCTTTATACTCGGCATCTCTTTTCACCGTCTAGGAATCTATATTTTGTTTTCTTCTGCATCTCATGTTTGAAGAGTATCCGCTGCTAGTCTATCAACCTGTTTGCTGACTTTTTGACCAGTGAATTTGGGCTAGGTCCCCTTTAACTCGCGGAACTTTGCCTTTTTCCAGTTTAGCGCCCTTATCTTTGAATCTTCATTATCATTTTCTGCTCTTATACTGAACCTAACTATGCTGTGGTTAGAACTTTCCAATTGTCATTGTTCTCACATTAAAAACTTCCATGCTGGAGGAACACACTGAAGGTGTGCTGGTGAAAACACTTCTGAATTAAAAAAAATTAACTGCTCCTTTAAAGAATGCTTTGACTATATCTTGTTGCAGTAGCTATGAATGTATTTATAATTCTGGTTCTCATCAGCTTGAAACACATTCGCATCAAAAGATAAGCTTCTTGCAAATATGTATTTTCAAATTATATTTACAGCATGTAATCTACCAAACATTTTTGGTTTTACTTAATGTTATGTTTAATATAAGTTTAAAAGGTTAAAGTATTGCACATCTTTATTTTCATTAAAGAAATATGCAACAACTATTATGATTGACTTCTGCCTATTATGACTGACTTACATAAATTAGTATAATTTAAACTAAAATAAAAGCTAGCTCTTGCCTTTAAAGAATGTTGCTAATATATGGTCTGTGTTCTCGTAATGCAATTACAATATGTGGCATGCCAGCATGGTTTCAGTCTTCATTGTAGCATCAAAATATAGAAGTACAGTATTTAATGCCATTCCTGTTGTCATTCTTTTCAGATCTTGAGGTGTATAAAATGAAGAAGGCTGTTGAGTCACTGATGGCAGCAAACGAGGAGAAGGTAGATCTGATAACTTTCATTTGTTCATGGATGTGGGCGTCACTGGTAAGGCCAGTATTTATTGCTCATCCCTAGTCGCCCTCGAGAAAGTGGTGTTGAGTGGCGTCTTGAGCTGCTGCAGTGCGTGTGGTGAAGGTGCTCCCACAGTGCTGTTGGGTAGGGAGAATTCTGAATTCTAGATGTGCAAGGGGAAAGAAGTATCTGATATCCAGTACTATAGACATTGAAAGCGATTATGGTAGCCTAGTGATTATGGCACTAGACCAGCAACCAAAAGGTTGTGATTTCAAATTCCAACATAGATAACATCATAAAAATAACCAACAGCTTCTAGATTGTCATAAAAATCCCAGCCCGCTCACTCTGTCCATCGCGTAATGGAGTCTGCCATCCCTACCCATGCATAACTAAAACCGCCTTTTTCCACCTCTGTAACATTGCCCGTCTCCGCCCCGCCTCAGCTCTTCTGCTGCTGAAACCCTCATCCATGTCTTTGTTACCTCTAGACTTGACTACTCCAACGCACTCCTGACTGGCCTCCTACATTCTACCCTACATAAACTTGAGGTCATCCAAAACTTATCAGCCCGTGCACTAACTTGCACCAAGGCACGATCACCCATCACCTCTGTGCTTGCTGACCGATATTGGCTCCTGGTTAAACAACACCTCAAATTCAAAATTCTCATCCTTGTTTACAAAATAATCCGTGTCCTTGCCCCTCCCTATTTCTGTAATCTTTTTCAGCCTCACAAGATGTCTGCGCTCTTCAAATTCTGGTCTTCTGAACATCCCTCATTATAACTGCTCAACCATCGGTGGCCGTGCCTTCAGCTGCCTGGGCCTTAAGCTCTGGAACTCCCTTCCTAAACACCTCTACCTCTCTTTCCTCCTTTAAGACGCTCCTTAAAACCTACCTCTTTAAACAAGCTTTTGGTCATGTGCCTTAATTATTTATTTCGTGGCTCGGTGTCAAATTTATCTATTTTGTCTTGTAATACTGTTGTAAAGCACCTTGGGACCTTTTACTACGTTAAAGGCACTATATAAATAAAAGTTATTATTCATTGCTGTCCATCTGGGAATGGAGTTTGCCATCCCAGCCCATTCACTGCTGTCCACCTGGAAATGGAGACGGCCATCCCAGCCTGCCTTGGCCGATGTCTGACTCCAATCCCATATTATGTGATGTTGAGATCTGCCTTTTTCAAGTATGAAAATAAACAATAAGCAAACTATGCTTCTGAATGAGACCTGAAGTTGACTAATCTTCAGACAGTGTGGTTTATCTGAGTGTTACAACATCCGAATGACCACTTGGATTTGATGAAATTGCATTGTCCAGGTCAGTGTGAGGAAGATAAAAGGAAACCTGAAATCAATATGATCAGAACCACATTTGAATTCATTTAGTTTGACTTTACTGAATACTTTGTTAGAATTGTTGCTACACTGTGCAGAAATACAGCTCATATTTGTGTTACTCCACCGGTCTGTCACAGTGACCTTGGAGGCCACTTTGGTCTTCAATCTGTAACTTACAGAATTATGGCAATCTGCACTGGGCCAAAGGAGCAAGACTCAGAGTTCATATCAGCCCAGAATTTGTGGTCAGCGGCAAAGCAACAGCGCTCGCTGCTGACCACGAAGAAAGCTGCCCACAAAGATCTAATGATCTCTGGCATCAATTTAATCTGTCCCAATCTTGGGTTGAATCTGGTGCCAAATCAAGCAAATCCTAAGCATCCAGCAACAATTATGTCATCAAGCTGCCTAAGCAGCCAATCACATGGAAGAATTTTCAGACTGCAAACCAGGAAGTAAAACGCACAAATTCTAATTTACTTTTCATAAATTTTACAAAGCGAAATAAAGATCAGGCCATACACATGATTAAGGTAGAAGCTGAAATATAAACTTTAAAAAAAATTATATTAAAACGTGTCATTCTTAGCCATATTAGTGGAAAATAATTGACATTCCACAAATAGAAAATTAGTTTTTCAGAGCCAGAACAGTTGTTCAGAAGTCAGTGCACCGTTCAAAACCCAGTTATACCTCTTTCAACAAGACTTAAAGTTTTGTGTGTTTTTTTTTAAACAGCGGTAAATCATCGTAGAAGGGGAATTTTTTGTGCGTGTATGTGATTTCACTGATGGCTGGCTCTGGGATGTTCCACAGCACAACCTGTGGTGGAGCAGTGAATGACTGACCGCAACTTCAGGGTTTCCGTGTTTTCCTGTGCATGGGCTAAATCCTGATATTCCGGTCAGTTTCAGAGGTAAGGACAGTGAACACTGACAGTATTGCCATCATTACCACCACAAAATCCGGGCCAATATATTAGATGTCTGAGATTTCCAGCGTATGGTGCTCACTTCCGTGAAGTCTGCCTGTGTGAAGGTGTGTCGGTCTTAGATTGTCAGATAGACCCTTCTAAAATGTAATTGTATCTCTCCCCTCACCCCCCACCTACAGGAAAAACTGGCACTGGAATTTTTGTATAATATGTTTTGGATATAGGATAGCTTCTCAGTATATTTCCTTTTCTTTTCGAAGGATCGGAAGATTGAAGAGTTGCGGCAGTCTTTGAATAGGTACAAGAAGGTGCAGGATATGGTGATGTCAGTGGCTCATAAGAAAGGTGGGTTGTTTTTACCATCTGGAATAGTTCAATCTATATTCACTGGAATTTAGAAGAATGAGAGGGGATCTCATAGAAACATATAAAGTTCTGACGGGATTGGACAGGTTAGATGCAGGAAGAATGTTCTCGATGTTGGGGAAGTCCAGAACCAGGGGACACAGTCTTAAGGATAAGGGGTAAGCCATTTAGGACTGAGATGAGGAGAAACTTCTTCACTCAGAGAATTGTGAACCTGTGGAATTCTCTACCACAAAGTTGTTGAGGCCAGTTGTTGGATATATTCAAAAGGGAGTTAGATATGGCCCTTAGGGCTAAAGGGATCAAGGGGTATGGAGAGAAAGCAGGAATGGGGTACTGAAGTTGCATGATCAGCCATGATCATATTGAATGGTGGTGCAGGCTCAAAGGGCCGAATGGCCTACTCCTGCACCTATTTTCTATGTTTCTATAACCTGTAGCTCGTGTTTAAAAATAATCTGAACTAGCGTCAAGTACAAAGCCATTGCTTTAAAAAGGCACTGTCATCATGGTAAGTAAAAGGGATAAGGGAATGGAGTTCCTACAATGTGCACAGAACTCCTTTCTAACCCAACATGTAAAAAGCCCAACAAGGGAGGATTCGCTATTGGACCTCGTAATGGGGAATGAACCAAAATAAAAATGGGCAACAATATTGGCAAAAAAACGATGTAGAACAGCAATGGGAAACATTTAAAACGGTGTTCAACAGAGTGCAGGAACAATATATTCCGCTAAAAGGAAAATATAAACAAAACACTAATGAGACTCCATGGATGAATGAAGCCATAAGGGAACAATTGCAGGTAAGGAAAGAGGCAGACATTAAATATATAGACAGCGGGGGAATGCATGATAAGGGAGAATATGAAAAGGTTAGGAGAGAAGTCAATAAAACAATTAGGAAGGCCAAGAGGAACTATGAAATTAAATTATCAAGGAACATAAAACAAAATAGTAAAATCTTTTACAGGCACATCAATAAAAAAAGATGGGTGGGGTGGGAATAGGACCATTAAGGGTAATGATGGAGAGATGGCAGAAATTTTAAACAATTATTTTGCTTCAGTATTTACCAAGGAGATAGAATATGACATTGGATGATGAGATAAATACATTTAAGATAAAAAGAGGGGATATATTAATCAAACTTGGAGGATAAGACCCCTGGTCCGGATGGATTGCATCCACATATTTTAAAGGAATCTAGGAAGAGATAGAGGCATTACTGCACATATTTAATACTTTGTTAGAAAAGGGTGTCATGCCAGAGAACTGGCGGATAGCTAACGTAATACCCATATTTAAGAAGATTATCCACTTTGGTAAGAAGAACAGTAGCAAAATATTATTTAAATGGAGAGAGACTACAGAATGCCGTGGTACAGAGGGATCTGGATGTCCTCGTACATGAAACACAAAAAGTTAGCATGCAGGTACAGCAAGTAATTAGGAAGGCAAATGGAATGTTGGCCTTTATTGCAAGGGGGGTGGAGTATAAAAGTAGGGAAGTCCTGCTATAACTGAATAGGGCATTAGTATGACTACACCTGAAGTACTGCATACAGTTTTGATCTCTTTAATTAAGGAGGGATATACTTGCATTGGAGGCAGTTGAGAGAAGGTTCACCAGGTTGATTCCTGGAATGAAGCGGTTGTCTTAGGAGGGAAAGTTGAGCAGGTTGGGCCTGCTTAAGACAGAAATAGACAGTTTCTTAAACAGTAAGAGAATAAGGGGTTATGGGGAGCGGGCAGGGAAGTGGACCTGAGTCCATGATCGGATCAGCCATGATCGTATTAAATGGCAGAGCAGGCTCGAGGGGCCGTATGGCCTACTCCTGCTCCTAATTCTTATGTTCTTATGTACTCAGAGTTTAGAAGAATGAGAGGTGATTTTATTGAAACATAAAGAATCTGAGGAGGCTGGACAGGGTAGATGCTGAGAGGATGTTTCCCCTTGTGGGAGAGTCTAGAACTAGGGGCATGGTTTCAGAATAAGGATCGCCCATTTAAGACAGATGAGGAGGAATTTCTTCTGGGGATCGTGACTCTTTGGAATTCTCTTTCCCAGAGAGATGTGGCGGCTGGGTCACTAAATAAAATCAAGACGGAGATAGACAGATTCCTGAACTATAGGGGAGTCCAGGGTTATGGGGAACAGGCAGGAAAGTGGAGTTGAGGCCAAGATCAGATCAGCCGTACTCTTATTGAATGGCGGAGCAGGCTTGAGGGGCCATATGGCCTACTCCTTCTATTTCGTATGTTCTTATAAGGTAAGACATGTCCAGGGAATTATAGACCAGTCAGCTTAACATCGGTGGTATGAAAAATAATGGAATCCCTATTAAAGGAGAAAATAGAAGAACATCTAGAAACAAAAAATATAATAATGAATAGTCAGCATGGATTTCAAAACAGGAAGTCTTGCTTGACCAACATTGCATTTTTGAAGAGGTAACAGAGAGTAGACAATGGTAATGCAGTAGATGTAATTTATCTAGATTTTCGAAAGTCCTTTGATAAGGTACCCCATGATAGACTGATGAACAAGGTCAGAGAATCCGGAGTCAGCGGACAAGTAGTAGAATGGATAGCCAGCTGGCTTCAAGACAGAAAGCAGAGAGTAGGGATAAAAGGTAGCTATTCACAGTGGCAGCAGGTGGGGTAGTGAGATTCCACAAGAACCAGTGCTTATTGATCACTGTTGTTCACAATTGATATCAACAATTGCCGTCCAAAGTGCTGCCGAGGTACCTGACGGTACTTTCGGCGGAATATTCATGAAGAAGGTCCCTCGAAGGTCAGCGGGCGACAAATGAGGGACTTATAAGAACATAAGAGCATAAATAGGAGCAGGAGTAGGCCATACGACCCCTCGAGCCTGCTCCGCCATTCAATAAGATCATGGCTGATCTGATCATGGACTCAGCTCCACTTCTCTGCCTGCTCCCCGTAACCCCTTATCGGTTTAGAAGCTGTCTATTTCTGTCTTAAATTTATTCAATGCTCCAGCTTCCACAGCTCTCTGAGACAGCGAATTCCACAGATTCACAACCCTCTAAGAGAAAAATTTCTCCTCATTTAAATGAGCGGCCTCTTATTCTAAGATCATGCCCTCTAGTTCTAGTCTCCCCCATCAGTGGAAACATCCTCTCTACATCCACCTTGTCAAGCTCCCTCATAATCTTATATGTTTCAATAAGATCACCTCTCATTCTTCTGAATTCCAAAGAGTAGAGGCCCAACCTACTCAAACTTTCCTCATAAGTCAACCCCCTCATCCTCATCCCCAGAATCAACTTGGTGAACCTTCTCTGATCAGCCTCAAAAATAAGTATATCCTTTTGTAAATATGGAAACCAAAACTGCATGCAGTATTCCAGGTGTGGCCTCACCAATACACTGTATAACTGTAGCAAGACTTCCCTGCTTTTATACTCCATCCCCTTTGCAATAAAGGCCAAGATTCCATTGGCCTTCCTGATCACTTGCTGTACCTGCATACTATTCTTTTGTGTTTCATGCACAAGTACCCCCAGGTCCCACTGTAGTGCAGCACTTTGCAGTCTTTCTCCATTTAAATAATAACTTGCTCTGATTTTTTTCTGCCAAAGTGCATTTCCAGCATTATACTCCATCTGCCAAATTTTTGCCCACTTACTTAGCCTGTCTATGTCCTTTTGCAGATTTTTTGTGTCCTCCTCACACATCGTCAGCTAACTTGGCTACGTTGCACTTCTTCCAAGTCATTAATATAGATTGTAAATAGTTGGAGTCCCAGCACTGATCCCTGCGGCATCCCACTAGTTACTCATTGCCAACCAGAGAATGAACCATTTATCCTGACTTTGTTTTCTGTTAGTTAGCCAATCCTCTATCCATGCTAATATATTACCCCTCAAACCCGTGAACTTCTTTCTTGTGCAGTAACCTTTTATGTGGCACCTTGTCAAATGCCTTCTGGAAGTCCAAATACACCACATCCGCTGGTTCCCCTTTATCCACCCTGTTCGTTACATCCTCAAAGAATTCCAGCAAATTTGTCAAACATGACTTCCCCTTCATAAATCCATGCTGACTCTGCCTGACCGAATTTTGCTTTTCCAAGTGTCCTGCTACTGCTTCTTTAATAATGGACTCCAACATTTTCCCAACCACAGATGTTAGACTAACTGGTCTATAGTTTCCCGCTTTTTGTCTGCCTCCTTTTTTAAATAGGGGCGTTACATTTGCTGTTTTCCAATCTGCTGGGACCTCCCCAGAATCCAGGGAATTTTGGTAAACTACAGCCAATGCATCCACAACCCCTGCCGCTACTTCTCTTAAGATCCGAGGATGCAAGCCATCAGTTCCAGGGGATTTATCTGCCTTTAGTCCCATTATCTTACTGAATACCACCTCCTTAGTGATTGTGATTGTGTTAAGTTCCTCCCCCCTATAGCCCCTTGACTATCCACTGTTGGAATATTGTTAGTGTCCTCTACCGTAAAGACTGATGCAAAATATTTGTTCAGAGTTTCTGCCAATCTGGGCGGCAGCGGGCGGGAGCTCCCATTCTCGGCGGCAGAGGCGCTTGCCGCCCAAGTGCCGCCGAGGATGGAGTCGGGGCCCACGGAGGGTCGAAGTCCTAAAAATAAAAATCAATAACAAAAAATAAGAAAAACTATCGGAAGACCTTCAAGGGACCCCATCAAGGTAAGTCGCTGTGGAAAAACCAATTTAAAAAATGTTCACTTACCTTTTTTTCAACGATCTTCATACTTTCTGTCGGGGACAGACCAGCCTCCTCCTCACAGCGGTCCACCCCCATTCTGCCGCCAACTCCCGCCCTCATCAGTATGCAGCTCGGCGGGCGGGGGAGCTCAGTTGTGCCACTCGGCCATCGGCTGACGTCAGTGGACGCTTCCCGACAGCTACCCTCTCCCGCCCACTCCAGCCCACCTCGAAAGTGGCACTGGGCGGATCTGCAAGAGCAATGTCGGCGGCAGCGGGCGGTGAGTTGATTAATTTTGGCCTCTTAGATTTTGGAATCAAGAACACAATTTCTAAATTTGCAGATGACACCAAATAGTCAATACTGAGGAGGACTGCAACAAATTACAAGAGGACATTACTAAACTTGCAGAATGGGCATAAAATTAGCAAATGTAGTTCAACACAGATAAATGTGAGGTATTACATTTTGGTAGCTGGAATCGAGAGGCCACTTATTACTTGGAGGGTGTGAGTCTAGGTGGGATAGACAAACAAAGGGATCGCGGGGTACCAATATAGAAATCACTAAAAGTTGCGACACAGGCTATAAAAAGCAAACCAAGCACTAGGGTTTATTTCTAGAGGTATAGAATTGAAAAGTTATGCTAAACCTTTATTGAACCTTGGTTAGACCACACTTTGGTGTACCACCTACAGTTCTGGTCGTCATATTATAAAAAGGATTATAGAGGCACTGGATAGGTGCAGAGAAGATTTACAAGGATGATACCAGAAAAGGGGCCTGTTTGTATGATGGGGAAGCTGCCCTCCTCCGGCCCACAAGGATCGCTCCCTGAGGCTGTCCACGCCTCACTGGGAATCCAGCACAGCAGGTTAAATTGGATGCCTCCAGCCTCATTATAATGTTTAAAGTGCCAGCCCGCCTCCCGGGAGCAGATTGACTGCTGTCCCACCTCCGTTAAACCCCGAAGTGGGCGGGTTGGGGTCGGGATTCACATTTTTAATACTTTAACCTCTCACCAGACCCCTGTTTGTGGGTGTGGGGGGGGGGTTAAAATTCCCCCATAGAATCATAACTGAGAATGGGCAAGACATTTTCTCCAACATGAAGGAGCAGTATTATCTTGAGCAAGTATGAAACCAAAATTCTTATTTCTGTTCAAACTCTCAATGTTTTGTCCGTGCAGTAAAAGATGGTGACAGTGATGAAAGCCTGAATGGGGGATCGGCTGGAGTTAACACCAGTGAAATGTTGGAAATGGAACTGGCTTCTCCCACGCCAACCCATGCAGCAGAGGGAGTGACGTTAGTCTCGCTTCCAGAAGCAGTAAGTTCATTTTCATAATTACATTCCAGTCTGAAAGCGTCTTCAGATTTTTGTCCGTTTGTGGTCTTCAAGGCAGCTGTAAAATATTCAAATGCCAATCGTCGCCAGAGTCTTCCCCAGTTGTGTGTGCTGTTTGCAGAGTAACAAGGCGTCCGCAATTGTGAAACCGCAGCTTGCAAATAAGTTCACCAAGTTTTCAGCGCATTTGAGAACTAATGAATATAACTGAGTGTAAGACCATGGGAGGTGCCATTTTTTAAAGTTTTTTGAATAAAGTGGAAATTATAAGTTTGCTGTGTTTTGTACATTTGGTGAAATGATGATCTCACAGCCCACACCATCTACCAAAGCATCTTGAGGGTGAGGCAGTGGATGTTATAAGAGCATAAGAAATAGGAGCAGGAGTAGGCCATACGGCCCCTCGAGCCTGCTCTGTCATTTAATACAATCATGGCTGATCTGATCATGGACTCGGGTCCACTTTCCTGCCCACTCCCCATAACCCCTTATTCCCTTATCGGTTAAGAAACTGTCTACCTCTGTCTTAAATTTATTCAATGTCCCGGCCTCCACAGCTCTCTGAGGCAGCGAATTCCACAGATTTACAACCCTCTGAGAAAAGAAATCCTCCTCATCTCAGTTCTAAATGGGTGGCCCCTTATTCTAAGATCATGCCCTCTAGTTCTAGTCTCTCCCATCAGTGCAAACATCCTCTTTGCATCCACCTTGTCAAGCCCCCTCATAATCTTATACGTTTCGATAAAATCACTTCTCATTCTTCTGAATTCCAATGAGTAAACATAGAAACATAGAAAATAGGTACAGGAGTAGGCCATTCGGCCCTTCGAGCCTGCACCACCATTCAGTAAGATCATGGCTGATCATTCACCTCGGTACCCCTTTCCTGCTTTCTCTCCATACCCCTTGATCCCTTTAGCCGTAAGGGTCGTATCCAACTCCCTCTTGAATATATCTTACGAGCTGGCATTCAACAACTCTCTGCGGAAGAGAATTCCACAGGTTAACAACTCTCTGAGTGAAGAAGTTCCTCCTCATCTCGGTCCTAAATGGCTTACCCCTTATCCTTAAACTGTGACCCCTGGTTCTGGACTCCCCCAACATCGGGAACATTCTTCCTGCATCTAACCTGTCCAGTCCCGTCAGAATTTTATATGTTTCTATGAGATCCCCTCTCATTCTTCTAAACTCCAGTGAATACAGGCCCAGTCGATCCAGTCTCTCCTCATATGTCAGTCCTGCCATCCCAGGAATCAGTTTGGTGAACCTTCACTGCACTCCCTCAATAGCAAGAACCTCCTTCCTCAGATTAGGAGACCAAAACTGAACACAATATTCCAGGTGAAGCCTCACCAAGGCCCTGTACAGCTGCAGCAAGACCTCCCTGCTTCTATACTCACATCCCGCTGCACCTACATGCCAACCTTCAATGACTGATGTACCATGACACCCAGGTCTCATTGCACCTCCCCTTTTCCTAATCTGCCGACATTCAGATAATATTCTGCCTTCATGTTTTTACCACCAAAGTGGATAACCTCACATTTATCCACATTATACTGCATCTGCCATGCATTTGCCCACTCACCTAACCTGTCCAGCCACCCTGCAGCCTCTTAGCATCCTCCTCACAGCTCACACCGCCACCCAGCTTAGTGTCATCTGCAAACTTGGAGATATTACACTCAATTCCTTCATCCAAATCATTGATGTATATTGTAAATAGCTGGGGTTCTAGCACTGAGCCCTGCGGCACTGCAGTAGTCACTGCCTGCCATTCTGAAAAGGACCCATTTATCCCGACTCTCTGCTTCCTGTCTGCCAACCAGTTCTCGATCCACATCAATACATTGCCCCCAATACCATGTGCTTTAATTTTGCACACCAATCTCTTGTGTGGGACCTTGTCAAAAGCCTTTTGAAAGTCCAAATACACCACATTCACTGGTTCTCCCTTGTCTAATCTACTAGGTACATCCTCAAAAAATTCTAGAAGATTTGTCAAGCATGATTTCCCTTTCATAAATCCATGCTGACTTGGACCGATCCTGTCACTGCTTTCCAAATGCACTGTGCTATTTCATCTTTAATAATTGATTCCAACATTTTCACCACTACTGATGTCAGGCTAATCGGTCTATAATTCCCCGTTTTCTCTCTCCCTCCTTTCTTAAAAAGTGGTGTTACATGAGCTACCCTCCAGTCCATAGGAACTGATCCATAGTCGATAGACTGTTGGAAAATGATCACCAATGCATCAACTATTTCTAGGGCCACTTCCTTAAGTACTCTGGGATGTCGACTATCAGGCCCTGGGGATTTATCGGCCTTCAATCCCATCAATTTCCCTAACACAATTTCCTGACTAATAAGGATTTCCTTCAGATCCTCCTTCTCGCTAGACCCTTGGTCTCCTAGTATTTCCGGAACGTTATTTGTGTCTTCCTTTGTGAAGACAGAACCAAAGTATTTGTTCAATTGGTTTGCCATTTCTTTGTTCCCCATTATAAATTCACCTGATTCTGACTGCAAGGGGCCTACGTTTGTCTTCACTAATCTTTTTCTCTTCACACATCTATAGAAGCTTTTGCAGTCAGTTTTTACGTTCCCAGCAAGCTTCCCCTCTCACTCTATTTCCCCCCTCCTAATTAAACCCTTTGACCTCCTCTGCTGAATTCTAAATTTCTCCCAGTCCTCAGGTTTGCTGCTTTTTCTGGCAAATTTATATGCCTCTTCCTTGGATTGAACACTATCCCTAATTTCCCTTGTTAGCCACGGTTGAGCCACCTTCCCCGTTTTATTTTTACTCCAAACAGGGATGTACAATTGTTGAAGTTCATCCATTTGATCTTTAAATATTTGCCATTGCTATCCATTGTCAACCCTTTAAATATCATTCGCCAGTGTATTCTAGCCAATTCACATCTCATACCATCGAAGTTACCTTTCTTTAAGTTCAGGACCCTAGTCTCTGAATTAACTTAATAAAGAATTCTACCATATTATGGTCACTCTTTCCCAAGAGGCCTCGCACAACAAGATTGCTAATTAGTCATTTCTCGTTGCACATCACCCAGTGTAGGAGGGCCAGCGCTCTCCTTGGTTCCTCGACATATTGGTCTAGAAAACCATCCCTAATACACTCCAGGAAATCCTCCTCCACCATACTGCTACCAGTTTGGTTAGCCCAAACTATATGTAGATTAAAGTCGCCCATGATAACTGCTGTACCTTTATTGCACGCATCCCTAATTTCTTGTTTGATGCTGTCCCCAACCTCACTACTACTGTTTGGTGGTCTGTACACAACTCCCACTAGCGTTTTCTGCCCTTTGGTGTTGCTGCATTCGTTATAATCTACCAAAATTCTCTGGACTCTGGGGTGGTACCAGCGGATTGGAAAGCAGCTAATGTAACGCCTCTGTTTTAAAAAAAAAAAAAGGGGGGCAGACAAAAGGCAGGTAACTATAGGCCGGTTAGTTTAACATCTGTAGTGGGGAAAATGCTTGAAACTATCATTAGGGAAGAAATAGCGGGACATCTAGATAGGAATAGTGCAATCAAGCAGATGCAACATGGATTCATGAAGGGGAAATCATGTTTAATTAATTTACTGGAATTCTTTGAGGATACAATGAGCATGGTGGATAGAGGTGTACCGATGGATGTGGTGTATTTAGATTTCCAAAAGGCATTCGATAAGGTGCCACACAAAAGGTTACTTCAGAAGATAAAGTTATGCGGAGTCAGAGGAAATGTATTAGCATGGATAGAGAATTGGCTGGCTAACAGAAAGCAGAGAGTTGGGATCAATGGGTCCTTTTCGGGTTGGAAATCGGTGGTTAGTGGTGTGCCACAGGGATCGGTGCTGGGATCACAACTGGTTACAATATGCATAGATGACCTGGAAGAGGGGACAGAGTGTAGTGTAACAAAATTTGCAGATGACACAAAGATTAGTGGGAAAGCGGGTTGTGTAGAGGACACAGAGAGGCTGCAAAGAGATTTAGATAGGTTAAGCGAATGGGCTAAGGTTTGGCAGATGGAATACAATGTCGGAAAGTGTGAGGTCATCCACCTTGGGGAAAAAAAACAGTAAAAGGGAATATTATTTGAATGGGGAGAAATTACAACATGCTGAGGTGCAGAGGGACCTGGGGGTCCTTGTGCATGAATCCCAAAAAGTTAGTTTGCAGGTGCAGCAGGTAAATCAGGAAGGCGAATGGAATGTTGGCCTTCGTTGCGAGAGGGATGGAGTACAAAAGCAGAGGTGTCCTTCTGCAACTGTATAGGGTATTGGTGAGGCCACACCTGGAGTACTGCGTGCAGTTTTGGTCACCTTACTTAAGGAGGGATATACTAGCTTTGGAGGGGGTACAGAGACGATTCACTAGGCTGATTCCGGAGATGAGGGGGTTACCTTATGATGATAGATTAAGTAGACTGGATCTTTATTCGTTGGAGTTCAGAAGGATGAGTGGTGATCTTATAGAGACATTTAAAATAATGAAAGAGATAGACAAGATAGAGGCAGAGAGGTTGTTTCCACTGGTCGGGGAGACTAGAACAAGGGGGCACAGCCTCAAAATATGGGGGAGCCAATTTCAAACCGAGTTGAGAAGGAATTTCTTCTCCCAGAGGATTGTGAATCTGTGGAATTCTCTGCCCTCGGAAGCAGTTGAGGCTAGCTCATTGAATGTATTCAAGTCACAGATAGATTTTTAACCAATAAGGGAATTAAGGGTTATGGGGAGCGGGCGGGTAAGTGGAGCTGAGTCCATGGGCAGATCAGCCATGATCTTGTTGAATGGCGGAGCAGGCTCGAGGGGCTAGATGGCCTACTCCTGTTCCTAATTCTTATGTTCTTATGTGTTCCGCAGCTCTACCCATACAGATTCCACATCATCCAAGCTAATGTCCTTCCTTACTATTGCGTTAATTTCTTCTCTAATCAGTAACGCTACCCCACCTCCTTTTCCTTTCTGTCTATCCTTCCTGAATTTGAATACCCCTGGATGTTGAGTTCCCAGCCTTCGTCACCCTGGAGCCATGTCTCCGTAATCCCAGTTGTATTGTATTCGTTAATAGCTGCCTGCGCAATTAATTCGTCCACCTTATTACGAATACTCCTCGCATTGAGGCACAGAGCCTTCAGGCTTGTCTTTTTAACACACTTTGTCTCTTTAGACTTTTGCTGTAATGTGGCCCTATCTACTTGGGACACTGTGCCACATAACCGACTGATTTACTAGGTGCTTACCCACGGGATATATGGCGAAGTGTTGAGGCGGAATGATGCGTGGGTGAAAGGTAAACTGCAAAGGGTAGTGGTGTGTGGGAGGGGGATGTCCAAGTCGGTTGTCACTGATGTTCCACAAGGATGGGTGTTGGAGGCACTGTTGTTTTATCATCTTTTATAAATGAGGATAGAATATAGTCCACGGTGCTGGCTTCTACATGTTCCCAAGTTGAGTGCTGTGGCCAATGATGGCCGATAATATAAAGGGGTCTGTACAGGCGAGGTGAATGAGCAAATGTAATTCAATACTGGTAAGTATAAAGTAATTGAGCTTGGGTAGAAGATGTGGGAATGTAGAATATACATTATATGATAAATTACCATCAAGGATGTTAAAGAGAAATCCATGGCACTTTAAAAGGACTGGATGAATGTGTTAGTAAAGGAGATATAGGGTGTTTAGTTCCAGAATCAAATGCCGAATCTGATGGGAGGTTTGGAAGGGTTGGCTCGATGGCCCAATGGTCTTCTGCTGCCCAGGCATTGGTACTATGCATCTTATTTTAGACTAAAAGTAACTACCTACATTTCTGTGTGCTTTTCCAACCCTGTTTACTGCTCTGGTTGGGATGTTCCAGCCCACAGATTCTGCTGTTCACTGAAGGGCACTGTGCCTTTCTCTGTTGTATCATGCATTCATATGAATGTGATTACCTTGTTCATTTAATACGTCTATTTAAAATCAATTGGATTGTGCAGAAAGTGATGCAAATTAAAAATAAACCGATGTAGAGTTTTTTTGCTATCCACCATCAGTGCCACTCTAATCAGCCAAGGAGGAATTGGCTTGTAGTTCAGCCAAAAATGTGACCCTTGTTAAATACTGATGAGTTTTAATTGATTGGGATTTGAAATCTAAAGAAAGAAAATAAAGACTTGCATTTATATAGCACCGTTTATGACCTCAGGACGTCCCAAAGCGCTTTACAGCCAATGAAATACTTTTGACGTGTAATGTACGACATGTGGCAGCCAATTTGCGCAAAGCAAGATCCCACAAACAGCTTTCTGATAATGACCAGATAATCTGTCTTTTAGTGATGTTGATTGAAGGATTCACAGCATAGCTTTTGGCCACAACCCCCCTCTCCAAAAACCAGGGTGAAATTAAAACTAAATTGTGTCATAAACTGTTGCAGGGTGTTTGTTGTAGTTGACTTGAAAGGAAACTTGGGCGTTGAACTCAAAAGAGCGAAGTAAGTGCTTCTGGGGTATAATTTTACTGTAAGACTTTGTTTTGTACTTTATATTGGGGCATATGCAATAAGAATTAATGCAAAACCTACAGACTTGAGATCACTTGGTCCGAAATTAATATTAATAGTTTTTGACATAGTGGAGATCTGCCCCTTCCCATTCGGATTTCCTGCATTGATTCATTATTTGTGTTCACAGCTGATTTAAAAACATGATGTTTAGGCAGGCAAGCACCACAGACATTGGTAAAAGAATCTATTGGATGAAAAGTACACCATCATTTACTAATTTTGTTTTAGGACCCAGTTGAAATGCACACGAGCATCCTTCAAGTTCCAATTCCGGTGGTTTCATCTACGCCCAAGAGTCATGCTGAAAAGGTGGATAAGAAGATGGACCCTGAAGTTGAAACAACGCCTGACATTGGGTAAAACGCAATTGAGCTTCATTAGCTGACTTTAAACGGTAGCGTGTAATTGTAAAGGTTTAAAGGCTGTGGTTGGCTTACCGTATGATGTGAAGGGGTGTATTTGAATATAAGCAAAGTATGAATAAACTAATATCCTTAAGATGATTTGTGAAGATTATTTGAAGCCCAATTTGAGTACGTAGCTATTGTATTTGTTACAGAAACTTTACAGATGTATGGATGAGCTGATAGCTCATATTGGTATTATTCGAGCATGAGTTAGTTGTTGTGAATGTATAAATCCTTTTTTCTAAGGAAAGTGTAGCAAACAACTTGTATGATGTAACCTGGTGTAAATTTACATTTTTCTACAGTGAAATACAACCAAGGGACATCTCTTCATTAGTTGAAGAAACTGTCATATGTGACAGTCCTATGTAAGTATAATGCAAGTGAAAAAACCATTTTTACATCAATTCTGTTAATCCATAACTAAAGACATAAGTTACTGGTTACATAGAGATTTCCACAATCTTTTTAGCTTTCAAAGTGTCTACCTGATTGAAAAGCTTGTATGTGATACACCATTTCCATTAAACTTATTAGCAAAATGTACGAGGTATTGAGTGCTATTAAAGTGGTCTTGCATTCCTTCAGCAATTCCAGTATCTTCAGATTATAAAAGGTGCTCTACTAGACTCTTATTTGGGTCTGGCACTTCTCTCATGGGTAGACTTTCATTTCGAGAGAAGTCTCGGGGATGGTTTCCTGACTTGGCTGGTTGGCTGTATGTGTCACAAGAACCTCTTGCCACCCCACTCTCTCGCATGCCTGTCTGAGACTGAAACTCCCCACATCAATCTAATTATTCTGGAGTTCTTTCATCCATAAAAAAGCCAGGGGAAGATGAGAATTTATTTTACACAAAAATTATGATGATCTGGAACATATTGCCTGAAAAGGTGGTGGAAACCGATTCAATAGTACCTTTCAAAGGGGAATTCGATATATACTTAGAAAGGAAACATTTGCAGGGCTATGGGGAAAGAGCAGGGAAGTGGGACTAATTGCTCTTTCAAAGAGCTGGCACAGGCATGATAGGCCAAATGGCCTCCTTCTGTGCTGTATGATTCCATGATTCAGGAGTGAACAATACATTTTGTACAGTTCTGCGTTAAGATTGGAAAAGACCATGCCCAGCCCTAGAGTTCGAAAGCAGAAGCACCGGTAGCTACCAATATTCCTCAATATAAATACGTTACAAGCTCCTGTCTAATGTGGCTGCCACAAACCCTTTTGAAATCAATCTTGGCTTGGTCAGTTAAATTAACCTTTCTCATGATGCTCTCTCTTTAATTCAAAAATTAATGGAAACCATGTTTAGTCGATAAATGCTCATGTATTCGATTAATAGAAAATGCAGGAAATCTCAGCGGGTCAGGCAGCATCTGTGGAGAGAAAAATAGAATTAACATTTTGTTTAGGCACTTTACAGCCTTCTGGACTCAACATAGAGTTCAACAATTTCAGATAACCTGCCAATTTTTGGCTCCGTTTTCTCCCCCCCCCCCCCCCCCTCCCCCTCCTCATCGAACTTATGTTTTTTTTCTCTTTGTCTCTCAGGGCAGCTGGTTATTATTCTGCCATTCACACCCTATCTAGACTAACCTTTTTCTAACTTCTGCCATTACCATTTCAATTCGGCCCATCATCCCTTTTGTGTGTCTCATCTCTCCTGTCTTCCACCCTATCACAGACCTTCCCTTTTGTTCTGCCCCCCTCGCCCTTTCAGTGCTCCTTAAGATTTGTTCTTTTCGCACATTCTCCAGTACTCACGAAGGGTCATCGACCTGAAACGTTAACTCTGCTTCCCCTCCACAGATGTTACCTGACCTGCTGAGATTTCCAGCATTTTCTGTTTTTATTTCAGATTCCAGCATCCGCAGTATTTTGTTTTTCTATTCTGTTAATAGGTTATGCCTGGTTTCTTTCGAGTGGCATAAAATGGTATTCCAAAACCTTTCCCCACTGTCTCCCATCGTTTGGGGAACTACAGATTTTGAATTTATTTTTGATTGTTATACTGTCCAGTGAAACACGTTCCCTAATGTTTGGTTGCAGATCATCGGATGTACACAAGTCTGGTAGTCAGGAGAACCTGAGAATGGAGGAGGAGCACAAGGTTTGTTTTATTTCACCATCTGTCCCCGTGGTTTAAAATATGACGATGTTAATATTGGCTGTAGAGCCACCTGGCCAGTCAGCTGCACTCCGTGTTATATTACAAGATTTAAACGTGTTACTTTTTGCCTTTGAACAGAAGCTATCCGTGGAACCTGCTCAGCAGAGCCCACTGGAGGTACGTTTCCAATGTCGCATGTATTTGTTGAATTTGTTTGGGACAAAGGTGCATCTGGTGACCAGATCACTCGATTTGTAGCTCATTGTCTTGACAAAATGAATGCTTGTTTTTTTAAAGCAAGCACATGGTTAATTGCTACAGTATTAAAACTGCTCAGATGTAACCTGCCGATAATCAGCTGTAAGTGTGCCAACGTGTATATTTTGCACCCATTTTGACGATATGGTCGCATTTCCTCTTATTCTAACGCTGATTCTCTCTCCTTTCCTTTCTGTCACCAACTCTTCATCTATTACATTTTCAGCTGGCAGAGAACATTTTGCTCTTGATTAAGGTTAGCTGTCAACATTTTTGTTAATTGGGTAGAAAAGTTTGTGTTTCAACTCCGTTTGACTCATAATTCATCCCTGATCTTGTCCCAGTTCAGATTGTTTAGTTGCTATGCTGTAGGCTGCCATTAGCCTATCAGTGGGATCATTGCTGCCTATGGCACTTTATATCCATCCCACAGCTTTGTATGGGATCTCTCTGGGCATGAAATTTGAAGCCATATGCTAGAGGCCCAGTACTACATTGGTATCCAATGTTTCACTTTTCATATCAGACAGTAAAAGCATTTTATCGAGGGGAAAAAAAGCCCCGCAGCCTGAAATGTGTGTCCTCATTTAAACTGCTTCAAAGATTAATAATCTCTAATTGCAGATGCCATTTCATGGTTTTCTTGTCATGGTAACTTAATTGAGCACGAACATAGATTTGGACAGTAGAGCACTGCTGACTGGCTTACGGCAATAGTTTCTCATGTTCCACGAAGAAGGGAGGGAATTTGTCATATTTGTCAAACCTTTATAAAATTAAAAAATATTGTATATTTAAATCTTGAATCTGCATAAGGCTCCCTTTGAATGTCTCTTTTTATAAAGTATAGTGGTCTCCATGCTAGAAGCAACTTCACTGCATCTTATAATTTCTGTTTCTTTCATTCTCCCTTCTGAAAGCTAACTTTATTCATTGCGACTGCAATCTAGGTGAAAGTTTCATAGTTGCAATCAAAAGCCTAAATGCTGTGGGGAAACAAAGGTGAATTGATTATTGTGGAAGTCCTTGAATGTATTGTTGCTCCGTGAATCTGGTGGGGGACACAGTTGGACTTTGAGCTGACCTTTCAACTCCTAAGACCACCACCTTTCACCTCTGGAACATTGCCCACTTGTGCCGTATCTCAATGCCTCTGCTGCCGAAATCTTCACCTGTCTCACTGCCGCGAGTATTGGTGTCTTACGATGCTCAGCATGTGGAGCCCCCCTGCCTTCATCTTCACAAACTTCGGTTAATCCAGAGCTCTACAACACGAGTCCTCTCCCCCACTGAAATCACCTCTATCCTCACCAGCCCTCCTCATACTCCTTGTGCCCAGCAATCATTTTCATATATGCTGGAAATACACAGCAGGTCAGACAGCATCTGTAGAGAGACAGAGTTAACGTTTCAGGTCGATTACCTTCTCTCCTGCCTTTCACCCTATCACAGACCTTCTCTTGTCCTCCCTTCCCCTGCCTTTGTACTTGCTTAAAACCTGTTGCATCTCTAACTTGTTCCAGTTCTGATGAAAGATCGTCAACCTGAAACGTTAATTCTGTTTCTCGCTCCAACAAATGCTACCTGACCTGACTATTTCCAGCATTTTCTGGTGTTATTTCAGATTTCCAGCATCCGCAGGGTTTTTCTTTCATGTATGCTGGATTTGTTTTCAAATCATGGCTTCGCCCAACCTATTTGATTGATCTTCACAAACTCTACATCCCAGCCTGCACCCTTCATTCCTCTGATTCAGGATTATTACTCATTTTCTCATCCAGTTGGCCATCAAATTACCAGCCAATTTAATTCAATTTTACAACTTGCTAAGGTCCAATACCACAACCACTAGGCTATCGTATCCACTCCCTTCACCCCACTGCAGCTCCACAGTGGCTGAGGTCTGAATTTGCCCTGCTTATTTCATGTAGCACGCTTGCATCTGTCGGGCAGATTGTCCCATCAACCTGGGATTTTAAACCCAGGTCCTGGAGGAAGAAAAACGTTTTCTTTTACAGGAAATATTTATAAGTTGGTATTTGTTATCGGGCAGGTATGTCGTTTTGCATAACTCATGTAGCCTAGCAATTTACTGGGATCTATTTGTGTGCTAGGTTTTAATAGATGGGAACAGTTTACATT
The DNA here is from genome assembly GCF_044704955.1 of Pristiophorus japonicus. Taxonomy (NCBI): domain Eukaryota; kingdom Metazoa; phylum Chordata; class Chondrichthyes; family Pristiophoridae; genus Pristiophorus; species Pristiophorus japonicus. Next base: position 12,881,159 of record NC_091991.1, read on the forward strand.
TTTCACACATTCTAGAGGATCCTGTTGTTTTGGGAATCTTAACACCATTCACCAAAATCATGTGTAAATTTCCTGACATCTATTCTGATTAAATGTTAACAGTTCTACTGACACAAGATACCCCTGGGAACTAAAGTATACCATTGTCTAAACCCGTCTAGAATAAAGCATGTATGGAGATCAGCAAGTTCACGTCTTTGCCTCCAAAACCACCATCTGGGCATCAGAATTCACTCGATGATGAAAGTGCAGCCTCTAAGAAGGCGAGAGCTTCGTTTGGCCGTGGCTTCTTCAAGATCAAAGGTGGCAAACGGACAGCTAGTGCACCTAACCTGGGTAAGCAAGCAGTAATGGATCAAAAAGTCTTCATTTGGTGTGTATACATTTTTATTATTAGTTCTTGTGATGTGGGTGACGCTGTCAAGGCAGTATTTATTGCCCATCCCCAGTTGCCCTAAGGGTATTAAGGGTCAACCACAGAGTCTGGGACTCGAGTCACATGGAGGCCAGACTGGTAGAGGTGGACATCGGTGAACCAGTTGCATTTTTTCCTTAATCTGGCCACTTCGAGTCTTTTCCTGGTGCCAGCCCACATATTACAGATTTATTGAATTAACTTTCACAATTTGGCAAGTTGGGATTTGAACTCCAAACTTCTGGGTTGCTAGTTCCATAGCAGAATCACAAAGGAACTGTATTGGTAGTATTTGAATTAAAGGCATAGTTGGGCCGGTTGGTACCTAGTTAGTCTCGCCTTGGTATATAAAAGCTGCCTCATTAAATAAACAAATTTGTTTTATACTTTAAAAAAAATATTTTTCTATAGATCTTTACCTATAGCTGATCATTTGAAGCTAGGGAATGCAACGCAATATGTAAAATAACTGAACGTGCATCATTCATTTCGATCCCTAAACTAAGCTCTTTCAGGTGTCCACTTTTATTAAAATGAGCCCTCCCGCCTATGATGCCTATGATGATGAAAATGAGCCCTCCAGCAATGACTTGAAATTCTGTCTGATAAATGTGTGTGCATTTACATTTTACTTTTCCCTCTTGTCTGCAATCTACCGAAGTAACTGGATTTGGGTTCATGTGGCTGACTTGTCCTGCGTAATGTTCAGAAAGCCCATTAAAATAGTAGTCAAATGGACACTTTGGGCGATTTATTGGTCTATCGAGAACTCTTCACTGTTGTACAGAACTAGGCGTGGGTTTTAATTCTGACACAAAACTGCTCCAGTCTATCCAAGTGCATTGTCCTTGCACTATTTTAAATACTTGTTTTGTTATTTAGACAAAAATATAGAAACTTTCTTACTATTTACAAAATGTGAATTGTTGTCTTCCATTTAACTCTGACTATACAGTGAGAGTGCAGTCGCTAGTTGTACACGTGAAATGGTTATAGCTGACCATGGTGGTGCTTTTATGGAATACATATTTAAATGATTGAGTTATACAAAACTTAGCAATTTACTTAACATAGCCTAAACAGAAGGGAGATTCTTTCAGTCCTGCCAATAACCTTACCTGCCTACAACATTGTTCCCCTTTAAAAAAAATTAAGCATCAATGCTTGACTTTCTGTGGCTCAACGTTTTTTAATGTTGTGAACTTTTCCTGACCTTTCTGATTGGAGTGGTTTGTATGTGTAAATTGATCTGTACTTTACCTTGTTATTCCGCATATTCTGTGCCGCTGTGCTGTCCACGATCATACACATTTTCTGGATGGCTGAAGATCGCAGTCGGAGTGCAAGTGCACCAATGCTAGGTATAGTATAGCTGCATGTTTGACTGCACCAATGCCTTGCTATGGACATATCCTCCAGCTGTTTACTACTTTACATGCTCAGCAGAGCTAATAGAAATGAGAGCTAAGCTTAAACTAAAACAAATCTTAGAGCATTTAGTCAATACAACATGAGCCTTTAAACTGCAAAGCCTGCCTCTAGCTTTGAACAGAATGCCTTTAGGTGGCATGAACAGATATTTCTGATTATATAACCAGCATTACTTTTAACTCTTCATTCAGCATTAGTGTATTTTTCCATACTCCATTTACTCACCACCTGATCATGGGCTTGCTGGATTTGAGGGTGCTAATCCTGGGGAGCTTTGCTTTCTCAGTTTAGGTCAAAAGTGAATTGCAGTGCAAGTGTGACTGGTAGTAACCAAAAGGGCGAGAGAATAATAATTTGCATTTATAAAGCACCTTTAACATAGAAAAACAGCCCCAATCAATGTTCCCGCTATGCCGCGCAGCCCAGGACTGGCTTTTTAAATATGAAATTTCACGCATGTGCAAAACTTTGGGCCATGCAGACAGTTAAAAGGAGGAACATTGGTCTCAGTCCCCTTAATTTTCTCTGAAATTGGTTTGGGCATCACTCTGCAGTGACAAAACTTGGATATTAAATCACCTAGACCCTGAAGTGTGATTACAGTCTAACAGCCTTGTGTGTTTATTTTAAATCCGATTTTTACCACGGTGCATGATAAATAACATAACCAATGTTCTCTCTCCTGGATACTGTAGTTCATTAGGACTAATCACTGTCAATTCAGGATAGATCAGAAAAATAACTTATTTATTAATTCCTGGGATGTGGGCATTGTCGGCAAGGCCAGCATTTATTGCCCATCCCTAATTGCTCATGAGAAGGTGATGGTGAGCCGCCGCCTTGAACCGTTACAGTCGGTGTGGTGAAGGTGCTCCCACAGTGCTGTTAGTTAAGGGGTTCCAGGATTTTGACCCAGTAGCGATGCAGGAACAGCGGTATATTTCCATGTCAGGATGGTGTGTGACTTGGAGTTGGCAGTGTTCCCATGCGCCTGCTAACAAAAGTTAGCAACGTGGCTAGTTGAATATAACCTCTAGACTTAACTATTCCAATGCTATCCTGGCCGGCCTCCCATCTATAAGCTTGAACTCATCCAAAACTCTGCTGCCCCGTGTCCTAACTCGCACCAAGTCCCGTTCACCCATCACCCCTGTACTCGCTGACCTACATTGGCTCCCGGTCCAGCAACACCTCGATTTTAAAATTGTGTTAGAATCCCTCCATGGCCTCTCCCCTCCCTATCTCTGTGACCTCCTCCAGCCCTACAACACCCTCGAGATCTCCTCCAATTTTGGCCTCTTGCGCATCCCTGATTTTAATCGCTCCACCGTTGGTGAGCGTGCCTTCAGCTGTCTGACCCTAAGCTCTGGAATTCCCTCCCTAAATCTATCTGCCTCTCTACCTTTTGTTTAAGACCCTCCTTAAAACCTTTGAACAAGCTTTTGGTCACTTGTCCTAATATCTCCTATGTGGCTCACGTCAAATTTTATTTGATGATTACTCCTGTGAAATGCCTTGGGATGTTTTACAATGTTAAAGGCGATATATGAATGCAAGTTGTTGTCGTACATGGGTTCCTACTCACCAGGTAATAGCTTTCATGTAAAAGCGTAATTGATTCAATGAGGTTTCATGGATAATATTACGGTCAAACAAAGATGGCTTCCTCGGGCTGTCACTGGAGCAAAGCCCCTCACCAAATATTTTGCTTAGATTAATTATCTAACGTTAAAATGCAGTATGGATCTGTTCTGATGTTTCCTTTAAATCTGGGTTCATTTCATAAACCGTATTAAGATCAGGCAAGTAGCCCTTTTGAATTTTCCGCGAAGTATTGTAGGTATACATGTATATTGGCTCTCCTCCTACTTGCAAACACACTGATGCTTCAGCTCGAAGAGACGCCATTGTGTCCCGATCCAGAGCGTGGGAGAGGAACGCGTGAGTGGCATCATATCATAAAGCTACTGTGCCACCGTGTTTTCCTGATCAACCTGGGCTTGCTGCCATGTGATCTGCTTCCATACTCAAAATGCCCATGGCTGGGAGCTTGCAGGGAAACTGCAGAGACCCATATTCTACATGCGGGAAATCTGAAATAAAAACAAAAAAAAAATGCTGGAAACACTCAGCAGGTCAGGCAGCATCTGTGGAGAGAGAAACTGAGTTCACGTTTCAGGTCGGTGACTTTCCGTCAGAACACATATTTTGTAACAGTGTGTTGGAGAACTGTCCGTCACTTAATTAGTTTGAAAACTAAACCTTTTCTTGAAGGAGTGAGGAAACTTTTGTTGTATGAATTATCCTTCCATCACATTTAAATTTCAGCTATATGAGGAACGTTTGTCAAATGAACAATGTATTTAAGGAGCAAGTGTTTGTTCCAAAGCTACTGTGGCTCTGCTGAGGATGCTAAACATCATAAATGGTAACACAGCTGACCCCAGTCCATAACAGTAAGGCATTTGCAGAGACAACTTCTGATACTATAGATAGAAAATCATTCAGAAGTTGATGGTTTAAGTGAACTGAATTTTTAATTTGCAAAAGAAATGACCCAAACAAGCATTCTTCACCCATCTGAATGAAAAATGTACTGTACTTCAATAATTTACAATAAGCATTAAGGTGTGAGATGATTTATAGTTTAATGTAATATTTTAAGATGGGCCCCCTTATTCCCACATAGCCCTGACACTATCATTTCCACTACCACATTCTCGGTATTTCCAAGGATAGGCGCATAAAGATGTTTCATTCACTGCTTGGGCTTGGCTCCCAGTGCTCCCTATTACTCACTGAGAAAAGGCCAAGTGGCTAAGTCCCATGTTTGTGCCAAGCATCAGAAGATGGCAGCTCCAATTTCAAAGTCCGCCGCTTTATGGTAAGTTTTGTTTTTAATGTTATTCACACAGTCGTGTCATTTAAATATGTATTTGAGGATAAGACCATTGAGTTGGGCTTAACTCTGGAACCTTCCTTTTATGTTAATTGGTGCCACAGATTTTGACCTCGTTTCCCCAAGGAATTTTCTTTGTTTGTAAACAAAAGTCCATTTTATTGAATTGGTTGGGGGGGGAAAACATTAACTTTATTCTATTTCCTTTTTAAAAAATGTAGCCGAGACAGAGAAAGAATCTGAGCACGTGGATGTTGCTGGTCTCCCACTGCGTTCAGCAGAGCTCGACGGATGTCAGCTGTTCCCAACCTCTCCGGAATCCAAAAAAAAATCAAAAGGAATCAAAAAATTATTTGGCAAGTAAGTGGTTTCTTTTTAAATTAAACTTTTGACGTGCAAAATGATTGGGGTAATTGGGAGTTTTTAATGGGGGGAACGGAAGAAGTGAGAAACGTTTTAATAATTTTATTAACGAAACTCCTTCATTCTTTTGCACTAATTGCCTCGAGCTTGTTTGCAGCTCACAGCTGATGCTGACTGCACTGCTACTTGCATTTTCAAAATAGCACCGCAGAGTTACCTCACCTAGGATCTTAAGTATTTATGCTCACTCCCGCGATTTAATTTCCAGACGATGACAGATCCAATGGATATGTAATTTACTTCAAAGCTGCTAGTGTTCTTGGCTCTGAGACCTGGTATGTTGTTGTGGGCCGATGGAAAGTAGCGCATTGCTCAGCCGTGTCTTTCTCTGCACAATGCAGCTGCCATGTGTTATAGTAAACTGAAATATGTCAAGTTATTGCTCAGCAAAGTGAAACTTGCCCCAGCTTTGACATTGGACTTGAGACATAATTGGTGTCGAAGTGATGGTTTTGTCTTCCAAGAGCGATCAGATTGGAAGGAAAAGGGGATTACAGAGCCTAGGACATCAACAGCTGGTTGCCTTGATATAGTGCCTTTACATAGGGAAAAAAACCTCGAGACCCTTCACACAGGCGTAATCAGAAAATAGGGATGGCAAACGAAAGAGGAGATATTGGTAGGGTAACCAAAGATGGTCTTAAAGGAGAGTGAAGTGGAGAGGCAGAGAGATTTAGAAAAGGAATTCCAAAGTGTCTGGCCCAGAAAGCTGAAGGCATGGCCACCAATGGTGGGGCAGAGGATGAGCAGAAGTTTACAAGTGTTTACAGCACAGAAACAGGCCATTTGTCCCATTAACGAACAGTTTGTGGTGGGTTGAGGATGGGAGGCGGGGCAGGAGAGCATTGGAATAGTCGAGACTGGGGGCGATCAATACATGGATGTGTTCCAGCTGCAGATAAGCTTAGGCAGGGGCAGAGACGGGCGCTACTTCGGAGCTGGAAGTTTTTTACTGATGGTGAGGATATGCGTTCAGAAGCTCAGCACGGGGTCAGATAGCATGCCGAGATTGCGAACGGCTTGGTTTATTTTGAGACCGTGGCCAGGCAGGGAGATGGGATCTTTCTGCAACTTCATAGTTTAAATCTCTCCAATCAGCTTCAGGAGCTGGAATCGGTAGCAAGGGTACAGAGTTTGTGGCAGGGGCCGAAAATTATGGATTTGGTCTTCCCAATATTTATCTGAAGGGGCAGCATTTGGGTGAGGGGGAGGCCAAGGAAAGATCATTGAGGTCTCTGAAGGTTCTGGTGTGGGAACTGGAAGAGAAGCCATTACTGGAGACACTCTGGTAAGAGTGGAATCAACGGGGGGCATCCCCATTGAGCTGGTCAGCGGAGGGAAAACATTGGAGGAGGATCTGGCCAATCGTATTGAACGGCTGAAGGATGTTCATGTCTTCGGTTAGGGCCGTTTCTGTGGTAGGAACAGGAACCTGATTAGAGAGATTCAAATGTGTAACTGAGCACAGATTTGGGAGCTCGGAACACATTCGAGAACATTGGAGATAGGGTGGCAGTTTGCTGGGACAGTGGGGTTGAGGGTTTCTTTTTAGGAGGTGGGTGATGAGAGTGGTTTTGATGGGGAGGGGAGCAGTACCTGAGAAGAGGGAACCCACATACTGTATCAGTTAATATGAAACTAGAGAGCGAAGTGAGTTTGGGCAATGGCAGGGGAGAAGCCGACCAGTTGTTTTTGTTCTCCAGGATGCTCCTGGAATAGTAGCTGGTTTTAGTGCAAGCAGAATGAGGTCGGTAACCTTGATGTGGTCCAGTCAGATCTGATGATGGATGGCTAAACCAATTGTTCGCCAAATAGGCTCAAGTCTGCACACCTTGGGCTTGAGGGAGCAAATGTGGGGGCCATACGGATGAGAGAGAGTAAAGATTTTGCTGGGGGCAAGGGCATCAAAGATAGATGTGAGAGAGCTGGTGAGCAGATCGATGGCTACAGAACTGTTGTGACGAATGGAAGGCCAAAGGCTGCGCAGTTGGAAAGTGGAGTTGTAAGTGATATGGGGAAGCATTTTTTCCAGGAATGGACACCGCGGGAAGTGGCATTGGACAGGCGGTAGGGGACTGCGTGTGGTGAGCAATTCAAGGAAGCAGTTGGAGATTATCAGGTCGAGGGAGTGGTCGTGAATATAGAAACATAGAAAATAGGTGCACACTGTGGGAGGAATGCGGAGAGGGGAAGTGATTATTGCTCTGCTGGCAGAGTCCATGGTGGTAGAGGGACTTCGGGTAGCATCAATTGAATTCTTCCGTTTGGGTTTTTGTTAACAGGCTTAAAAGAAGCCAGTCAACCACCTTTAATCCTGATGACATGACTGATGCGGATTTCAAGAGAGGTGGAACCAGAGGCACGTCGGGTCCTAAGCTCGGCTGGTCCCGGGATCTGCAGCACACTAAAACGTACGGTACAGTTTGAAATGTAAACACTAACTTAATGTATGTTGAGATCCTTATGGATGTGTATTTTACCCTGTTCTCAGACTTATTTAAGAACATAAGAATTAGGAGCAGGAGTAGGCAACACGGCCCCTCGAGCCTGCTCCACCATTCAATAAGATCATGGCTGATCATCGACCTTAACTCCACTTTCCCACCCGATCTCCATATCCCTTGATTCCCCTCGACTCCAAAAATCTATCGATCTCAGCCTTGAATATATTCAGAGACTCAGCATCCACACCCCTTGGGGGCAGAAAATTCCAAAGATTCACAACCCTCTGAGTGAAGAAATTCCTCCTCATCTCGGTCTTAAATGGCCGATCCCTTATGCTGAGACTATGCCCCCTAGTTCTAGACTCTCTAGCCACGGGAAATACCCTCTCGGCATCTACCCTGTCAATCCCCCTCAGAATCTTGTATGTCTCAATGAGATCACCTCTCATTCTTCTAAACTCCAGAGTATAGGCCCGATCTACCCAATCTCTTATTTCTACCATTCAATGTAGCTGTGCAATAAAGTGGCATAGAAATTTTGTATTGAGATTGATCTTTTACGAGATGCGTGAAAATTATTGTGAATCTTCATTTATTGTTTATTTGTGTCCATTAAAAGAAGTCTCAATGGCCCATGTCATGGGATTGTCATGACCAGTCTCCAAGCTCTGAATTCCAACCCTGGCCCTTCCCTCTTCTCCCCCAACTCTTTCCTACTGACCTCCGTGTATTAGATAGTTCCAATAGTTTATTTGTTCCACAACTGTGGAGCGAGCTCTGACACAGCAAACCGTTACCCAGTCACTGCACCTCCCTGCACGTCCTGACCATGGCCTGCTCACACTCTCCCATTGCAATCTCCATGTGCCTGTCTTTCTCTCCTTTCCCAGTGGAGATTAGCAACACAGCTGGAAATGCAGTAGTGAGGGGGGGATATAATAGAGAGGCTGATATGATGCTTTGCAGTCTGGACCAACAGTCCTGGATTTTTTTGTTGCTCGGATAAGGGACACGTATAGACTGAAAAACTTTGCCTGGTCTATTGAAATTTTCAAGATTGGGATTGATAGATTTTTGTTGCGTGAAGGAATCACGGGATATGGACCAACTGTGGGTAAATGGAGTTGCGGTACAGATCAGTTGTGATCTAATTGAATGGTGGAACGGGCTCAAGGGACTGAAATTCCTGCTCCCGTTCCTGTATTCAAATGGTTAACGTTTGATTGCCTGACTGTTGAAGAGAATTCATGTTCTTCCTATGCAGTGCGTAGGAAAAAACTGGAGAGCTGGAAGCAATTATTTTACTTAGTAATACTAACAGAAACACGGCTACAAATTGGTCAAGAATGGAAAATTATTATATCTGGAAATAATATATTTAGCAGGAGTGGAAAAGAGGAGCAGGGTGGCAGTATTGGTGAAGGAGGGAATACGTGCTGTAGAGAGGGGTGATGGAGACGGGAAAGTGGTACCAAATCAATATATAGGCAGCTCGCGATTATCCGCACACGGATGCAACGGGAAACCGTTGTAATGGCATTTAAAATTCCGTGTGTGTGTGTGAGACGTCACTTTGAAACTCTGATGTTCCTTTCGAATGTTGCCTGTTGAGCCTTGCGTTTAAGCGCTCTGCCTTGCCTCAGCTCCCGCTGCTGCTCACACACAGGTCCATTGCCTCTCATAATTCATTAAAATACCACGAACAGTTACAGGAAGTAATCAACAAGCCTAATGGTCTTTAGATCTAGAGGACTAGAATTCAAGGATTAGAAGATACGCTACAGCTGTTGGTTAGAGCACACCTGCAGTACTGTGAGCATTAACTGTAATGTCAACTCGCTCTAATGGAGAAATCGTTTACCCGGCATAGCCCAATCCCCGAGGGACCCGGACAATCGAGAGTTGCCTGTAGTTGGAACTCAAAGATAAATAATGGCCTGTTTCCGTGTTATACCTTCTGTATATATCTCCCAAGTATAGAAACGGGGAAACCATGAGTTAGGATGGGATAGCAGCAACAAGACAACTACAGGATTTTCTTTATTCCATCTGTACGAAACCTGGTTTCTAAGATTAAGCGATATGGTCATTGAAGCAGAATTTTGCATTCTAAATGTATCTGATCACTAATCTGAAGCGTAAAAACAATTTCTGTGCAGGGATCTGGACGCTCCGTTTGCAAAGTGGAGTCGGGAGCAGGTGTGTAACTGGCTGCACGACCAAGGACTGGGTATATATGTGGGAGGTTCCAAATCATGGATCGCTTCGGGGCAGACTTTGCTACACGCATCTCAGCAGGACCTGGAGAGGGTGAGTCCCATTACAACAACTTTCAGTTATAGGGCCGTTAAAGTAGGGAAATGTCCCAAGGCACGTCACAGGAGTGTAATCGGGCAAAAATTGGCACCGGCCCAACAGAAGCAGATAGTGGGACAGGTGACTAAGTCAAAGAGAGAGGTTTTAAAGAGGGTCTTAAAGGAGGAGAGAGAGGTGGAGAGGTTTAAAGGGGGAATTCCAGAGCTTAGGGTCTAGGTAGCTGAAGGCACGGCCACCAATGGGGCAAAGGGAATGGGCCACCTTGCTTCTGGATGAGCGGTGTTCTAAACAACAAAGTGTATTCAAAATGAATTTAACACTATGATGAGTCAGTTCATTTTTAACACCTAATATGAACACCTTTTATATAAACTGTAAACAGGGTGGCTCATTAGTTCTGTCAGTAGAGCCAAGGATGAACTCAGTTGGTTTTTCACCTGTGCCTGTTAGTTGTATTCACCAAGCCTGACTGGCATCACAACTCCTTGTCTGTGTTGTTCAATGAGATGCCCCATCTCCTGGGGAGTGCAGAACATAAGTGGCAGGGCTACATGTCTGTCTCCTGACAGTTGACTGAAGAAAGTCCGCAGGTCGGATTGTGTTTCCATTCTGACAGCTGATGCCAATACTGAGGCCGCGTCAGCTGTCAGCAAGCTGTCTGCACGGGCTAATTCTTAATTGCTTTTCACTTTCAGTCCACAACTTGGAGCATGTAACCGGTGTCTGGAAAGTCCAATATTGTTCTTCCTCTCTATTTAACCCTTTATTAATTTTTCAATATAATTGCCTGAAACGTGCAGTAGGGAGGACAGTGCACTGGTAACGTTTACCGTTACTCCGCCTTTGAAACTGACTGTAACTTCGGGATTTGACGCATGCCTGAAGTTGCGGTCTATCATTGACGGCTGCAAAACTATACGCACGCGCGCTCTAACATTTTTTGAAGTTAGAATTTACTCACTTCCTTGTTCGCTGTCTGAGAATTCTGCATTTTGATTGACTGCTCAGACAGCTTGTTTGCACTTTACTTCGTTGATTGGAATTGAATGTTGGAAAACGCGAAGTTCTCGACGCGGGGATCGGATCGCGAGACCCTTGTGCGAAGTCTACTTCAGGGCCAGCGACGAACGCCTTTGCTTCGCTACTGACCGCAGATTCCAGGCCATTCGATCTATTTCCAACAACATAGCATTGGCATACCCAGCACAGTAAGGTGTTTCCCAAAGAATAGTGTACATTGTTGTGAAAGGTCTTCCTATGGAAACGTTCCAATTCAATGCCTATTGCATTAAATGAATAGCGATTGATCAAGTTCCTGGAGGATCAGCTCATTCTTTGACCAACCTGTTTGTATAGGAACTTGGGGTCAAGCATCCTCTGCACAGAAAGAAGTTGCAGTTAGCTCTGCAAGCATTTGGCTCTGAAGAGGAAGATAACAAAGGAAAGCTGGACTACAATTGGGTCACAAGTGAGTAGCATGATGTTTCTCGCTGCTTTGCAAAGACCCGTGGGCCAACCGTTGCAGTTAGTTCAGGGACTGAGACTGTCACTTAAGTGTATTTATTGCAGTTGGGATATGTCCTGTTGGTTCTGGGCCAGCTTGGGTGAAGTGGTGGCTAATGGGCATAACATGGCAGGGAAGGGAAGACTTAACTGAATCTGAAAGCATTTCTGAAATCCAGAAAATTAATTAGAGAATATTGTGGAGGAGAAGGCTGCCTGACTGGAAATGTTGGATAAAGGAAAAAGGTTTTGGGAGGGAGAAATCCCCTTGAAGATCGTGCTGTTTCCTTTCAAAATAAGTCTTTTATATTTGGTGTGTTGAGTAACGTAAATCTATTTGTGGTTGAATATACCTGCACTGATTAACACTGGGGGCTGATCCTCTAATAATATAATCCTCTAATAATAGATTTTGAAAAACTGTAAATGAGAATTCAAACGTTGGCACAGTTGCTCTCCAGCTCACCTCCACGCCCTTGTACTCAACAACCTGTAATGTGACGGTGATGTTAATTGTTCCCTGATTAATAAAGTACTCCCCCAGTGGGTCCATTCCTCTGTGGCTGTATTTATTTGAAAAGGATGCCGACGTTTTGAAGCTCTTACACCAGACTACGTGCAGTTAATTTATTGCACATTTTGAAACCTGAATTAATTAAAATTGAGTTTTAAGGGCCTTTGTTGACGTCCAAACGCTCTTGTGTTGCATCATTCTACTGAAAGCCCCACATATATCCTTAACTAGCAATCTTGGAAAGATGTATTGCACATTTTTTGAAGGTACAAACATTTTGCAATACAGTTTCTTTAGCATCGAAGCAGTAAGTATAACAATATATCTGCTTTAGGATGGCTGGACGATATTGGATTACCCCAGTACAAGACTCAGTTTGATGAAGGAAGAGTCGATGGGCGAATGCTCCACTATATGACTGTGGTAAGTAAATTCTTAGTTTTAAATGCGAGTGTTTGTGGTACATTTATTTTTAACTGTGAGTTAATTGATTTTAATATACATCAGAATTAGATTTGTAACTGCATGTCCCTGTTCTCCCAGTGGCTTTAACAAGGGTAATATGATACACCGAGTATTTAAGCTTACTTTGGCTAACTGTCTTTGCCCAGAACAATTCCTTCAATTCCCATCAAGATGAAAAAGTCTTCCAGCGAGGACAAGTGACAGGACCCTTGGGAGGGCAAAAAAATATATCTTGAAAACCGAGGTTATAATGAGGTTACACCGAAGGATGAAAGTGGTGTCTGATACTGCATGGTACCAATATAGTGCAGCAAGTCAGTAACTGGCTGCCAGTTTCCCAGGCTGATATTTCTCATTAAATGTATTGTCTCCAGACATTGGCAAAAATGTTAGAGCAGCAGATGAAACGATGAACCTTTTCCAGCTGCCCCAGGTGTTGGATCATGGCCAGCGATGATTGGCCCAGTTATATTGTAACAACTCGCATGGAGAGGGAGAGGGAGGGAAGGGGAGAAAGACTGGCAAATCAAATCAACAACTGCTGTCTTAGAAAATTCCATTCTAAAATGTCGTGGTTAAACTTTGCATGTTTAAGAAACAAAGGTGCAAGAAGTTTTCAAGTAAACCATGTTTAACACGAATTTGAAGTTGTATATTGCAAGCAATTTTATGTTTGCCTAAAATTCAGTTTCTTTGAAATGACGAACTGGATTTAAATCTTGGATTCTATGCAGTGCCTGTATTCATGTGATTCGTGCTGATATTTTTTTACCCTGGTGTCCTGTTGCGCTGATTTGAGAAAGTAAAGATGTTGTTTGCTGTACATTTGACTGGCTTTCAGCCATTAAAAAGCTGCCCCTTTGAAATCGCATCTGGCTTGGGCCTGGAACAGCCTGCTGCTGAGTCTGAGTCTCACTGTTATTGCAGTTATCATTCACTCTAAACACTATCCCTTGAAATCTTGCCAAGGGAAACGTTACGGATATTCTGCTTCAAGCTAGTTCGTGCCATACTGTGGGCACATCATTCTAACCTCGGCTGGTCTCAAAAGATACATTGAGTGTTTCACAGAAGAGTTAAATATCCGTTGAACTAACAAAGTAAATATTTCTAATCCTGCTGTTGTTTGAAAGCTATATTTTGTCAAATCCCTTTTACTTTTCCTGTGGCCCAATTACTTTTTTATCTGCTCGCTTTTACTATTGCCGTTCAATTTGCCTCTCCTCGTTTAAATACGCTTTTTAAAAAAAAATAACTTACTGAAACATTTAAAGTGAATAAAAGCAAGACGGAACTTGCTTTAAAAAAGCACCTTATTCCATCCTCGAGACATCCTAAAGCACGTCAGCCACTGCATTACTTCACAGCAGTCACTGTTACACAGACTAATGAAGTACAACGGCATAGTATTTCTGGTGGAGGTTGTGGGAGGAATATTGCAGGACACCAGGAGTAACTCTGTGCCTTTCTTTGAATAAGTGTCATGGGATCTCTTAGTCACCTGAGCAGCCAGACAAGGCCTTGCTTTGATGGAAGGACAGCACCTCCAACCATATAGCAATGTATTGTACTGCACTGACGTGTCAGCCTGGATTGTGTGTTCCGGGGCTTGCACCCAAGGCCTTCTGAGGCAACAGGGAAATGAGCCACACTGATATTTTATCGAAGAGAAGGTAAAGGAAAGAAACAGCAATCTGAAAGAGTGGTTATAGTAGCAGGAGCCTGAAACTTCAGGGCAAGAGCAATCCCCTAAAGATAGAGTAGGAATGCTTTGCGACAAATGCTGCTAGGTCAGTGTGTAATGGCGAAAGCACTGTGTATCTTCACAAATTGCATTGATGTATCCGTGATGTAGTTAGCATTTACATCCAGCACATTTTCAGTGTGTTGCAGTGTGAGGGTCTGCTGCGGTTACAGCTTTCATGTGTTCAAGTTGCTGTTTTTCTGGTTCTCTGCTTTTATAGGATGATCTGTTGTCCCTGAAAGTTGGAAGTGTTCTCCATCACCTCAGCATCAAGCGAGCAATTCAAGTTCTCAGAATAAATAACTTTGAAGCAAATTGTCTGCGTAGAAGGCCATCTGATGAGGTACAAGTAACGTTTGCTATGGGTGAATATTGGGACGATGGGTGCCACAGATCTTTGGAGCATGAACGTGCGTGACCTAGGAGCACGGAGACTCTGGTTTGAATCCTCCTTCCCCCTGCTGTAGGGCGGTGTTGCATGAAGGCTAGGCACCCCTGACCATGGCATAGCTGGTGAGAGAATCGGAAGGAGGTAACCACGCAATATTCTCATGCACCTCCTTACAGCTGGCCGAGTGTAATTTGACAAGAACCTTGGGAGCAGGTTGCCCAGGGAAGTAATGGGGAAAATCGAGGGATGGATGTATTCACTTCAACTTTTTTGCTTCTGGTGCCATTGTTCATTCTCTCTTCTAACAGGCTCCGGTCCAGCCCCGGAGCTTGAGCCAGCCCCGGGGCTAAGTCGCCGGGTACTGCTAATGTCACTCTCGCTCTGAGTTAAGCTGAGTCCCCAGGGCAACGACTGCAACAAACATCATTGTTCTCCAAATTGAATTAATCTTTATTTTAGCAGCATTCTCAAGTGATTGCATTAACCTAATTTGTTATCTCCCGTAAACTGTAAGGGGATTATGAGCACCTTAGTTGATGCTGAACTATGAATGCAATTGAGGTGTGTATCTAGAACAAAAAACCTTGCATTTATGTAGCGTCTTTCACAACCTCTGGATGTCCCAAAGTACTGTTGAAGCGAGTTCGCTGTTACACCGTAGTGAGACGCAGACTGCTATCCTGGATTTCAGTCTGTGTAATGTCTGAAAATTGTGAGGAAGCACAATTTGAATCATGTACAATTTTTGATCTCTTAGAATAACATCACCCCAGCTGAAGTCTCCCAATGGACAAATCACCGAGTGATGGAATGGCTACGATCAGCAGACCTGGCAGAATACGCACCCAATCTGCGAGGTAGTGGGGTGCACGGTGGATTGATGGTGAGAGAATAATGGGCAGACATTTATACCGTTATATAATAGCTACAATTACCTTGGCTGAGTTAAACGCCTCTTGGTAATAATGTTACATAGGGGGAAAATTCAGTTGGTTGGTGCCTCCCATTAGCGCTTGCAGCTGGCGTTAACGGGGCCCTGATGCAGTAGCGCCGGGGCGAGGTGAATCCAGTGGCTCATGGCAACTCCAGACCTCCCCCCCCCCCCCCCCATTGCGTTGCCGGCATGAGGTACCGCCGGGGACTTCGACACCAGGCAGATTGTGACATCAGTGCGCAGACAATGCAATGCTCACTGGGCGCCCGATCTGCCAAATTCATTATAGACACTTACCTTTGCGCTTCGACCAGACAGGGAGAGGAGGCGCACAGCTGCGGGGCTCCGGATCCAGGGACGTTATTTAAAGGCATCCGCATTAATCACTGACAGTTGTCAGGGCAGGTTAGTTTCTGTCGTCTCTTGTCAGTTTCAGCTAGTGGATGAGTGTGCATGTGTAATTTCAAGGGTTTTTTTTTAATCAGCAGTCTTCTGGCAAGTGCAAAGTGGTTACATTTATTGTTCGAAGATTCAAACTGCCAAACTTGGCAACATTTACTGGGGGTTGTACTGGCATGCCACCTCGCCCTCCAGGATCTACAGTGGGGGAGGGGGGAGTGTCGGCAGCCAGAAATGCGGGAACATGTGCGCAGAGGGATGAGGAGGGACATCAGGATTCCCTCACTAGGATGACTTAAACCCCGATCCCTTTTGCTCACCACGTGCCCATCATGCCATCGGTGT
The DNA here is from genome assembly GCF_044704955.1 of Pristiophorus japonicus. Classification (NCBI taxonomy): domain Eukaryota; kingdom Metazoa; phylum Chordata; class Chondrichthyes; family Pristiophoridae; genus Pristiophorus; species Pristiophorus japonicus. The sequence goes on from NC_091991.1 coordinate 12,897,382, forward strand.
CACGCCATCCTGGGCCCAAAGGTGAAATGAGGGAGACCACAAAATATTGCAAACTCCATTAATAAATTTATGCATAAACATATCACATCCATTCTAATAACTAATGAAAATTGTACCTGCCATAGTTGAATAGCTGCTATTGTGTGAAAGGCGTGAGATGTGGGTGTGAGTGTTGGTGGGTAGAGATTGGTGGTGGGTGAGTGCTGGGAGTGTGGTGCATTGAGTAGTGTGTGAAGCTTGATGTACAGATGGTAGTATGTAGCATTTGTTGAAGCATTCAATCACCCTGACCACCCGACTGAGGTGAACCTGCTATGAGCACACATGTTTCAGTACTTCGCCTCCTTCTTGCTGAGGCAGCTGCACAGCCAGCAATGCTGAGACTGAGTTGCTGCAGTATCAATGAAGCTCCCCTTTAAGTACTGAGAAAAGCCTGTGGCAATGATGGGTTGAGAATAGACTGCACCCGATATTGGGCCACCCTTTGAGTGTAACGCCACTGAGCTAGGCCTTTAAGACTTGATTTAGCGCCCCAGTCACTTCTTTGAATCGTGAGAATGAATGTTGTGTGCGCCTGGTGCTAATTCTCAACTTTTCTAATGATTATAGCCCATTCCTGGGCTATAATGAATTTAGATCCCGTAGTGCATAACTAGCATCACTATTAGACTGTCTATTAGAGCCTGAATAAAATGAGTGACAAAGTGGAGTGCAGGTTGGATGCTGGGTAGTCCCTTGCTGCCTGTGTTACCTAAGCTACCGTTTGGAATGACTGCACCTGACACTTTGCTGTTACCGGAGGAGGTGGAATGCACAATAAAATATATATTATTTTTTTTAACAAGCAAAATACTGCTAATGCTGGAAATCAGAAATAAAAACAGAAAATGCTGGAAACACTCAACGCGGTTTCTCTCTCTACATACGCTAACGCTTCAGGTTGATGACCTTCCATCAGAACTGGAACATGTTCGAGATTAGCAGCTTTTAAGCAAGTGCAGAGTCTGGGAAAAGAGGGGTTGGACAAGGGAGCCTTTCTGATCTTATCTTTCCTTTCTCTTTTCCCCCCCACCCGAACCCAACAACCTGGCTCGGTACTTGCTTTTAAAAGCTGTTCATTTTTTTTTAATTTCTATCGTTTTTACACACCTGGATGTAGCATTGTGACAGTTGCCTAAACGCTGGCTGCCGATGTCCTGGTAACTGCTGCTGCCAGTACAGCCTATAGTAAAGTGGTAGCTATTTGTTCCTACTGCGCATATCCATATTGGTGGCAGAACTTGGTGCAAAATATGCTATCTCCAGTAGAAACCCAAATACAGCAGCAGGTCTGTTCATGGTTTGAATGCCTCGAACTGTGCACTTGGGTTTCTGAAACTTCGATGGGATCCTGTATATATTGTGCACCTCAGCCCTAGCTGGCTGAGAGGTGCACAATGTGGTGAACTTGGAAATAAGCAGTCTTGGTAAAGGATGGGTCTTGGCTGATAATGGATAGTACATTATAATTGTAATAACAGCTTGCCCTGTATCTTCAGGTACTGGAACCTCGGTTTAACGTGGAAACACTTGCGATGCTGCTGAACATCCCCCCCAACAAGACACTACTTAGACGTCACTTAGCCACTCACTTTAATTTGCTGGTTGGTCCTGATGCACAACAGCAGAAGCGAGAGACTGTGGAATCCCCAGACTATGCTCTTCTTACAGCCACTGCCAAAGTAAAGGTGGGTAAAAACACTTTGGTGCAAAGACTCCACTGTTGGTACTCTCCCTGCTCTGTTATTGGCACTCTCGTCGTGTCTGTCGCAAACTGCTAAAACCAACATTTAAAAATCTCACCTGGGTATATTCAGCAAGCAGATTGAAGCCTGATGCTTTGCATTGCAAGCACAGAAACATTCTGCCACTGCCAGATTATTCGAACTTTCCTTGAGAAGTGGAACGTCTCATCCTTGTATCGTTCTCGTGAATCTGTGCAGTGCCACAGTTCCATTATCCTTCCTGTGATGAGGTGCCCGGAACTAATACAAATGTAGCTGGAACAAATAAATTGCCTGCCAATTTAGCCACTGCCCAAACTTTCTCTTTCTAAAATGTATCCAATGTCTTAAATGAGGAAAAAAGTGAAGATTAGAAGAAAAAGATGACGACAGGGAGGGAAAGAAGAAGCAGAGATTGCATGCTTAGTGTTCATTTTAACCAAACAACGCCCAAAGTTCAATAGTTAATCTTTTGTTAACTTCTAAACTTGGAACTCTTGATACAATTTTGTTCCCTGATGTTCACTACCACAGAAGAAAGATCCTACACTCTAAACCTAGCCAAAGTTCAGTAAAGCCCCTACCAATTGTTTATTGGCCACCGTTAATTGATTGGATGATTTAATATTCAGCTCGGAAGGCTCAATCAAATCTAATACACTTGTAGAAATGTTGTTTTTCTGAGTTTAATTTTGCTATAACATGCCTCTGTGCCTTACAATGGAAGAACACATTCTGATTAGGACAACCCATTTCCATTTCATTTCCCTAGCCTTCCCAGTCATTGGCCCTGAACCATAGGAACAGGAGGAGGCCATTCAGACCCTCAATCCTGCTCCGCCATTCACGGCTGATCTGTACCTTAACTCTATCTACTCGCCTTGGTTCCGTAGCCCTTAATATCTTTACCTAACAAAATATCAATCTCCGTTTTGAAATTTTCCATTGACCTAGCCTCTACTAAGATGTGAATTGGTTCTAGTTTGAACTATGTACCCTGGTGTGAAGCAAGACTGAGGGCAAAGAATATCAAATTGGATTGTTTACACTGGTTTGATTTAAATTAGTTTGCAGCAGTAATTGATGTGATGAGATGAGGAATCATACTATTGTGTATGTCGGCACTTTTAGTAATGACTCCACAAGGCAGGGTATGATACTTAAACTCTGCAGACCTGCAGTCCTTTATTTGCAGCTCCTGAGTGCTGACAACAAGCTGTGTGTTCCTTTTTATACTGGGTTACCCTTAGGTCTCCAGAAGCAGTACCCTCTGGTGTACAAGCAAGGTGTGTACAGTGTAAAGGTACATTCAGTGTTGCATAACAGTGGTACAGACATCACACATCACACAGGCATGTATACACAACACATACAATCAGAGAATCTTACAGCACAGGAGCAGACCATTCGGCCTGTCGGGCCTGTGCCGGCTCGTTGAAAGAGCAGTCGGGCTCAGTCCCACCTCCCCGCTTTTTGTCGGTAACCGTGTAAGTTCCTCATCCTTAAGCACCCGTCCAACTCCCTTTTTAAAATTATTGATGGAATCAACTTCCGCCTCCAGACCCCGACAACTCTGAGCAAAATAAGTTCTCCACATCTCCCCTCTGGATCTTTTCAGTGATTTTAAATCTGTGACCTCTGGTTATTGACCCACTCGCCACAGGAAATAGTTTTTGCTCTCTATCATCCTGAAACCCTCTATTAGGTCACCTCTTAACCTTCTCTGTTCTAAGAAGGATTTGGCTTCAGTTTATTTATACTGAGTTTTGATTGAAAGTTCAGTGCTATAAATACAAGATCCACTAACGATCTATAATTTTTCAAGCACTCTGATTTGGACACACTCCTCTTTTTACAGCCAAAGAAGCTGGCCTTCAGCAACTTCGGAAGCTTGAGGAAGCGGAAACAGGACGAGGAAGAATACATTTGCCCAATGGAATTGGGGCTCCCAGCGGGAACTGGCTTCAGGCAAGGAAATAAACAGGGGCGAGGGATCGAACTGAGGGTATACAACGAGGAAGACCTGGACAGGATAGAACAGGTAAAGGTGGCCAGGTGCAGACTAATGGTTACATCATGTGAATGGTCCAAAGGTTTTCAAGCTTTTCTAATAGATGTCATTTACACGTAGCTGTACACAGTATCAGCAGCAAAGCTGCACGCTTTTCTCTCTCGCTGTACAGCTCGTCTCCCAGTTGCTCCGCAGAATCTTGTCACTTTGTCCAGAATCTCCAATGAGAGAACTATTACTTGCTAAACTCGGATTGTTGAAACATGCTTTGGGCAGTTGTCATTCTGTCCTGCTAGCACCTCCTGATTTTTTTTCCCCCAAGCCTTTCTGTGCTCCTAACAACCACCTTCTGGTTTGTGAAGCAGGCCCAGCCCATCTGAACTCCTCGAGTCTCGTCGCTGAGAGCATGCAGAAATCAAGCGCAGGCAAACCAGGCTCCCCGCCCACCCTTCCCCTCAACCACTGTCTGTCCCACCTGTGACAAGAGACTGATTCTTGTATTGGACTGTACAGTCACCTAAGAACTCATGCTAAGAGTGGAAGCCAGTCTTCCTTGATTCCGAGGGACTGCCGATGATGATGGTTTCTGCACACTTCCATAGTCTCCAATGCAGGTGACTAAATCATGCCAAGAATGATTGAGGAATACGGGCCAAATGGGACTGGGTGAACTCGTGGTGGACTGATTATAAAAGACTGTATGCTCATCAAAGTGTTTTACTGAAGATGCTACAAATTGAAGCATGTTTATTTTTTAGATGGATGACTCTGAAGGAACTGTGAGGCAAATTGGAGCATTCTCTGAGGGGATCAATAATCTAACAGTGAGTATGGCATTGAATAGCTATCGGCAGCAATAAACTGATTCAAAAATTAAACATCCACCTGCAAAATGAATAACCAGGCAGTTTGTTTTGTAAATATAAACCTTTCCAAACATGCTGTGTTAATTTTCGGGATTTTGCTTCCTCATTTTATGCCTCAATGTTTTCCTGTTCTTTCTGTTTGAAGCACATGTTGAAAGAGGACGAGCTGTTTAAAGATTTGAGCGCTGGCTCCCCTTGCACCAGCATGACCGACGAGGATTCAAACGTGTGATTGTGAAGTGAGGCCCAACACCTTGAATATGGAGAAAACTTTAAACACTTCTCCGACCAACACTGCAAACTGAAATTCCTGCACTAAATACATTTGTAACACGTGACCTTATAGTGAAAGCAAATACACTACACCAAATGTTCAAATATTTATTCTATTTTGGAGTTGGAAAGATCTGGTATCTACATTTTTTTGGGGGGAAAAAAATCAACGTGTTCATAGAATCGTTTGACTGGTGTTCTATTAGAGAAAAGTAAATTTCAAATTTAAAAAATGAATTTTATTTCAGGCCAGAGATGCCAATAATTTATCTTTTTGTAGAGTTGTTGAGAATGGTTCAGGGCAGTATTAAAAACCAGCTTTCGTTCCATTTTCATCAAGACTTTGAGGAACTTTTAATAATGAGAGGCATATAAAGAGAGAAAAGTGCCCAGTGTCCCAAGCACTGAACGCACTCCTGTAGTCTGCCCTTCCCTCCATCCCCAGCAAATGGGTGCAGCTACTGCAATAGGTCTTAGTTACCAGAATGAAGCAATATTTCTAGAATGCCTTAAATAACCAAAAATACTGCCATTTTAATTAACATCACTTATTTTACATCAACTTTGCCTTGTTCTGCCACAACATGAATTTTGTACTTTTTTGTAATTTTTTTTCTAAAAGGCAGATAAAAGGAGTATTTTGTAACGAGCAACTTTTGAACGAGGTTACTAACTAGTGCAATGATTTGTATGGATGTAGGGATTGCATACCAGCTGGTTACTGGCCTAATCCACGTAGAATTTATCAAGTGTTTCTGAAAACGGTATGAGATTTGAAGTACTGTAATTCCTGTTTTGTAACCTGAAGCGCAGTTGTAACTTGGGACATCTTAGCAGAAGGTGTTCTGTCTGGATGGAACAATGTTCCTTTTAAGTGTCGGGACATTTTAAATGGTACAATTCATATTGTAGGAATTACGGCCATTTGTTGACTGGAAGGGTTAGGGGAGAGGTCATGTTATTGATCAGTGTGGACCCTGTTTAACTGGTTTATGCAATTTGATGGCTCGCATTTCGTTACATAATGTGTACATCAGTACCACACAATCGGCTTGGATGGCATTGAGTTGTGTGGAAATTACGTAATAATATAACGTTAAGAAGGCTCTAGCTCAGGATTGGTGTAGCATTGAGTATCAGCACTCAAACTGTCAGTAGAATGGACTGGGATTCTGGCTAATCTATTTCTCTAAATCAATACTGTAGATTACTTCCTCGTTCTGCAATTAGAAATGCAATCACCTGAAACATGAAATCCTGAGCAGAGACCTTTAGAGAATCATGGATATTAAAAGTGTGCCCTTTCTACCAAGCAATTTGTGATTGTTCTGTATTGCATAATGCATCAATTGTAATATGCTTAATTATCTATGTACTTTACAAATACCTATTTTAGCCAAAAACTATTGTTCATATTTTAAAAATTAAATATGCTCCTTATTTAAACACGTGTCAAAAAAAAACCCTAATCTTTATTAGCTGCATCCATTCTCCTGACCATATCACTCAAGTACCCGCACACTATAAATGTATTTTTCTACGTGAGTGCTTTTTTTAAAAAAACAAAAATGGTATTGGTGTCAGGAGGAAAACTCATTTTTGGGGTAACTTACTGGCAGTCAGGAAATTTGAGGAGCAAGGCACCTTCAACACGTTATCAGAATCACTGTTAACTGACTGACTCTGGAATCTGTCGCCCCATGTCCCATCTGGCGTTTCATCTGCTTTTTATTCGTTTATTTATTTCACATTGATGATGACGCCATTATTCTGCCATATTTTTATGTTGAGGTTTGTTTGTGCAATGTTTTTGTGGCATATTTATGTATTTTTAGTACATGAACTCTCATCAAGTGTTCCACAGGATGTTAAACATTTATTTGAGAGCGAAGCCCTTTCACTGGACATTGTGGTTCCAAAGTGTTAAAACTGTGAATCTCTTATACCAGCCTCCGAGAACATCAGGAACTCGTTTTAATGTCTCTGTGAAATTTCTCTCTACTCCGACCTTAACATAAAACTCTGACCTGTTTGCTTGTTGCATTATGGACATTGTAACAAATACATCCAGAAAAGGGAGATTGGAACAGATAGTGTGTGTGCCACAGATACCTGCTGCCCACATCGTCCTCTGGAAGGGAATTTTGTCTCTTTTGGAAGCAATAAATCCTTACACTAATTACAGTGTAATTATAACTATAATGTGCATTATATATACACATTGCTCTGTTGTTTATACGTTTCAATGTTAAAAAATAAAGTATTGCATAATATATCCACCGTGTGTGTGAAAGGTTTTGGTTTGAATTGCAAATAATTCACGAAGGTCCTTAATTGTGGAAAGGGTGTGTGGGGGGGCTAATGATTTCTGAGTAGACCCAGCTTTGATCACCAATTCTAGGAAATGACTTATTTCAGGACAGTCAGTATTGTGCAGCCAAGAAACCCAAATTCCTTCCCATGACACTACAGAAATATTCCAGGTATTGCTTGCATTGCAGTCTGCAGAAGAACTTTGATCAGTCCTGGACCTCGGTATTGAATGTCATCTTGAGATAAAAATGGTCACCTCCCAGTGATATGAGGGGGGCTTGAACTACGAGTAGAGTCACTCTGGTCCAGAGGTTAGAAACGCTTGTATGATTTTACCTGCGAGGTTAAGTAATGTTAGATTATTTTACATAATTTCCTGGTTCGTGGATGGAGATGTGTGTTTTCAGCCCATCAACACTGCTGGCCTGTACTGACTGGCTGTGAATTTTCTGTGCCCATGAAGTACTTTAATATAGTCATGTAGAAAAACAAGACAGCCAAGGTGATAATGACCAGATTGTGTTTTGGTGATTGAGGGATGGGATAAATATTGGCCCCTGGGACAATTCTGCTGATCAACAAAATTGTCATTTAATAACTTTATTGTGCTCCATTAGTACATGTACAAAACAACATTTCAGGATTAAACCATGTAATGCACAAAGTAAAACTGTGTCTCTAAGGCTACAAAGTCATGAAGTTTTTTAACTTGCATTTATACAGTGCCTTTCAGGACATCCCAGAGCACTTTAAATGGAGGGAAACACAGCAGCCAATTTGCACACACAAGCTCCCACAAACAGCAAGAAGATAATCTGTGATACTGGTTGAGGAATAAAAATATTGCCCAGGAGACGTGAGTACAGGTCTGAAAGATGCTACCTCCAACAGTGCAGCACTCCCTCAATACTACACGGGATAGGTGTTGAGCTCATTCAATGATTACATGGTTTAATTTCCCTAGAGTACCTTTACAACAACTAGGGAAAGATTTCTTGAATAAATTACCCTGCTAATTCTGAAAGTATGAGCAGACATGTTTTTTTTTAAAGTTACAAATTTAAAATTACAGAATGGAAAATTTGGTCTGTAAAAATGTACCATATTGAGCGGCTTCACAGGTGGAGGTTAACTGCCTGAAAAAATGTCCAATAAAAGCAGTGTTTGATGTAGTGCACAATAATCTGTAATCCATTTCCCTGCAAATGATTAATGGGAGTAATACAATATAAAATGCTTCTCAGCTAGTCTTGCATAGGGTTTCTGCTCTGTCCACAAACCTTCCTGTTGTCAGGATTTCTAGTCACACATTTCTGCCAAACTTCACCTTGGGAAATTGCTATCTCAGCATTTCCCCACTCAGTTTTGCTGGGACAATTATCGCAGCACAGTCATCGGCTCTAACCATGAGGTGGCAGTGTAGAATAAGTATCTGAAGGCTCTAACAATCTTGTAAATAAAACTACATAAAACTGATTAGGCAACACCACAGGCAATTTAAAATCATTTTCTCTATGAACCCCACCCCACTCTTGCTGAATGTGTCATTTAAACTCCATTGTAATGTGAAGTCGAGCAAATCGCACCCTGATTTGATTCACTTGATGTGACTACACAAATTAGCGACCAATAATGTGACAATGAAAGCTTGCATTTTGTTTCCACACAGCTGAGATGCTCCAAATCGAGGGGGTTGGAGCAGCCCAGATGTTGTATTCTCAAGTGTTTCATACTGCTGACTAATCCTGAGTTTTTGGATTGGTCAGAAAAATGTAATAGGCAGTGAAAGACCATTTTTAAAGAGGTTCCACTTCCTAAACAGTGCAACATATAATTCTGCACAGCAACAAGCCTGACGTTCACCCTTAAACTTCCATATTTGGTTTGTCTTGAAAATAAACCACAGTAAAGTACTCTACACTGCCAAATAGCGGTGAAGTTTTAAAAATTTCTTCAGCATAATAGGGAAACACCATAATGACTGATGAAGGTTAAAAACTGTCAACAGTAATCCTTTCTCCTCTGCACAGTCAGTTTGTGTGAGATTACCATCATTTTTTGGAATTGGAACGGCTGTATCCTGGTGACAGAGCCCCACCCCCTTTATACCCACAGCACTTGTAAATCCCGGCACCCTGGTGTACAAACTCCATATTCTTCACCACCTTGACATTGCAAGTAATATACACAATAGGCAAGAGTGAAACATTGCAAGCGCAGAGCAGAAAAAAAAGGCACTGAATTTGCTCGCCGCTGCCTCTTGCTCCCTTGCTGTGAAAAGACACAGCGAAGGAGGTCAGAGGGCCCGTCCCCTGCGTGTGGCTGCCATAATTCTAAAAGCATGGATTTCAATTTCACAGCTGTACAAAAACAAAAAATGTTGGCAGGACATAACCCATTAATTGGGTAGCTTGAATAAAGTGGGATCCTGATCATTAATTCTCTCTCTCTCAGTAGGCAAACCGAGCGCTCGCACTGTGGCCCAGGCTGTCCAGGTTTGGGTGACACGCAAACTGGATCATTGCCGGAGGCCCGCACAGCAGAATAAGTACATCGTCGGCAGGTGGGGGCAGGTGGTCCCGGATCATCGCTTCGTTCACAAAGCCCTGGCTGTATTTCCAGCCTAAAAAAATCAAAGAAATGAAGGGGGGGGCGGTGAGTAAGAGTGATGACTTTATTTAAAAAACACAGAAACTGCAGCTTTTGGTCCTAAAAAATCCATTCAAACTGGCTGGATTGCCTTCTCTAAATGGATCATTGCTCCACAGTGCGGTCTTTATAAATACAAGTTGTTGAAATGTATCCCATTTGGTGCCTTTAACATAGTGAAACAGCCCAAGCTGCTTCACAGGAGTATTAGAAGACAAAAAATTTGACACTGAGCCACAGAAGGTGAAATTTGGGCAGGTAACCAAAAACTTGGTCAAAAAGGTAGGTTTTAAGGAGCGTCTTAAAAAGGAGGAAAGAGGGGTTTAGGGAGGGAATTCCAGAGCTTAGGGCCCAGGCAGTTGAAGGCACAACCACCAATGGTGGAGCAATTAAAGTCAGGAATGCTCAAGGGGGTCTTAGAGGGGTTACAGAGCTAGGAAGGGACAAGGCCACGGAGGGATTGAAAACAAGGATGAGAATTTTAAGATCAAGGCATTGTTCAACCGGGAGCCAAGTAGGTCAGTGAGCGGTCCTTTGTGTGAGTTAGGACACGGGGCAGCCAAGTTTTGAATGACCAAGTTTACATAGGGTAGAATGTGGGAGGCCAGCCCGGACGGAGTGTGTTGATTTATCAATTTTTGTGTAAATCTCCAATTTGCGCTATGTAACCGCTCAATGCTCACGCATAGAAAGAACTTAAAGTTATGCAGCGCTTTAACCAATCTCGGAATGTTCCAAAGCACCTTACAGCCAATGAAGTACTCGATCCAAGCCTTTGGTCATTTGTCCTCATTTCTCCTTATGAGGCTCGGTGTTAAATTTTTGTTTTATAACGCTCCTGTGAAGCACCTTGGGCTGTTCTACTACATTAGAGGTGTTATATAAATACATGCAGTTGTTACAGTCACTGTTGCAATGTGGTTAACCCCTCATGGGGTCATTTTCAGACTGCACATCAAGCAAGGGCATTGCAACATTTTACGGTACGCTTGTAGGGGCGGGGCCAATAGTTCAGTTTTTTGGCAGCATTGCATATTTTAATTTAGATTCCAAAAATGTTGCTGTGTATATCAAAGTTCAAATTTCAGATTCTTTCTTGGGTTGAATACTCTTCTAATGTAAACTCAAAGCTTTAACAACACAAGAACTTTTAGAAACGGGCATCTTTTCTATTCCAAAAGGGGCCCGTCACTTTCTCATAGTTCAAACCCATCCAACATCTTTTGAATCTGCTCATATATTGTCCCTTTCAACAGCCTTTCCATTCCACAACTGAATTCCCATTTGGGTGACGGGCAGGGGCAGTTGAGAGAGACTTAGGTTGATCAGAATGAAGATCAATCAATCGGTCAGTTAGAACTTGGGCGGAGCCACATATGACATGATTCCAGGGGGAGGAGAGGAGTGGAGTGAGTGAGCAGTGGGATGGATTGTCAAGTTACAGCGATTGCAGATTCAAACCGCCAGCAATTCTAATCGTAAAATGAGATGAAGGAAAGTGCAGGTATTTGGTCAATACACAATGGGATTCTCCTGTAAACAACTTGCATTTATATAGCGCCTTTAACATGGTAAAACATTACAAAGGCACTTCACAGGAGTGTTTAACATTTTTACATTCAACCAACGTTCCTTTTAAGCTACTGGCACATAGTGCTCTAGACATTCCACGTAGTTGGCTTTTAAAGGCAAAAACTGCACATGCGCGAATTTGGGAATGGGCCACTCAGCCCCGGGCCCCAAAAGACTAGAGGGAACATTGGGTCTTCATCAAAGAGGTAGGTTTCAAGGAGCGTCCCACAGGAGGAGGGGCGGAGAGGTTTAGGGAGGGGATTCCAGAGCTTGGGGCCCAGGCAGCTGAAGTCACAAAATCAGGGATGCTCAAGAAGCCAGAATTGGATGAGCGCAGTGATCTCAGAGGGTTGTGGGGTTGGAGGAGATTAGAGATAGGGAGGGGTGTGGGTCATGGAGGGATTTGTGAACAAGGATGAGAATTTTAAATTTGCGGTGTTGCTGGACCAGGAGCCAATATAGGTCAGTGAGCACAGGGGGTGATGGGTGAGCCAATGAAAGGCAAATACTTGTCCTCATACCTTCAGGTGCTTTGTCCAAGGTGTGCCATATTATAACACGGCGAGGATGCTCGGCCTCGATTTCTTCCAGCTCAGATTGCAAAAGAATATCTTTCTCCGTCTGCAAAAACAAATAGTAGTCGGTCACGACCTCTAACCCCTCAAAGGACAAGGACAGCAGGCGCATGGGGACACCATCACCACCAAGCTCCCCTCCAAGTCACACACCATCCAGACTTGGAAATATATCGCCGTGGGATCAAAATCCTGGAACTCCCTCCCTAACAGCACTGTGGGAGCACCTTCACCACACGGACTGCAGCGGTTTAAGGCGGCGGCTCATCACCACCTTCCCAGCAATATCCACATCCCATAAACAATTTTTAATAATCTCCCATTACAACGACGTGGGCAAGGAGTGGGGCAACACGGATTGCATCCACTGGGTACTAGAGACAACGCTCACAATGATGATAAACACCAAGCAAGAAAAAAAATAGGATCAGTTCAAGCAGAGATTTCCTGTGCTTATGAACTTTAAGAAACTTTACACAAAGTACAACCTGCAACACACCAGGTAAATCATGATGCATCTTTCCCGACTTCAGGACATCCCAAAGCGTTTTATAGCCAATGAAGTACGTTTTAATGTAGGAAAGGTAGCATCCAATTTGTGCACAGCAAGCTCCCACAAACAGCATTGTGATGTTGGTTGTGGGATAAATACTAGCCAGGGCACTGGAGAGAATTCCCCTGCTCTTCTTCCAAAAGTGCCACGGGATCCTTTATGTAAGGGATAAATTCTAAGAGTTGCAAATAAGTGGTCAGAATTATGCTGAAGGTAGTGAACTTATCAGTATTAGGAGGGTCTGTATAATTGCCTATGTATGTAACACTTGTTTATGTAGGTATAGCACAAATGTATAATGTATTACACTGAATCTGGAACCTCTAATACTTAAACAGCAAAATCAGCAGTTGATCAGAAGTCTCTGAGGAAGAGATAATGAAGCCAGTTTAGGTGTCTATTATACTGTGGTAAAGTGCAAGTCATGGAACAACAGCATAGAAGATGGGAAATTGCATATACCACTCAGACAGTTTGATAATAGTCGACAAGTCAATGTAACCGCTGATAGAATTAGACCTATTGAGGATTTTGTAGGCGGGTGCTCCTCTCCAAAACCTGTATAAATTGTACTTGAAACCTCTTGTATTTCAGAGGTTCCACGACTGAACCTTCCCGTGCATTGCTCGTAATGAAACTGGTAAAGCTGAGGTTTAGTTTGTTTACTTCCGTGGTCGTTCTACAGTGGGAGCTGGGCGAGGTGTCGATTAACTATATCAGTTGGTCCACCTTGAGGGAGAGAAGCCTCCTTTTTACCCCAACACTTTACGTCCACCTGAGAGAGCAGACAGGCCTCTGTTTAATGCCTTATCCGAAAGATGGCCCTTCCGACAGTGCAGCGCTCCTCAGTACTGCCCCTCCGACAGTGCAGTGCACTGGAATTTCATGCTCAAGTCCCTGGAGTGGGACTTGAACCCACAATCGACTGACTCAGATGCAAGAGTGACCATCAACTATGTAACTGAAGCAAATGTTTTTTCAGCTAAACCATTGAGTGCATCTACTTGTAAATACTAATTCATTGCATCAATGCTCTGACCAGACACCTGCCTGCAACAAACCACAGGGCGTACCGATATAGATCAATAAAAATGTTGAAGTACCAACATAGTTTATACGGCACAGAAACAGGCCATTCGGCCCAACCAGTCCATGCTCCACTCAAGCCTCCTCCTGTCTTTCCTCATCTAAATCTATCAGCATAACCCTCTATTCCTGCCTCCCCTTAAATATTTATCCCTCAATCAACATAACAAAAACAAATTATCTAGTTGTTTGTGGGAGCTTGCTGTGTGCAAATTGGCTGCCACGTTTCCCACATTACATTGATTACACTGCAAAGGTACTTTGCGATGTCCCATAGCCCTGAAAGGTGCTATATATAAATGTACGTTTTTCTTTCTAGGAGGACACCAGTATCAGAGGGAAGAATTACGAAGATAGACATGTTCAGCCCCAAAGACAGGCATCTGAGGGGATCGGATGGAGGCAAATAAATTATAAAGACGGAAGAGAATGTGAAGTTGAAAGAGGTTTCAGGTGGGTAAGGACAGGACACTGAATGCTGTAATGGGAAGACAGTAAGATTCGGATTGCAGAAAGTTGATCCAACGGACGGAAGATGATTTTCTATCTGAACCGATCTTATAAATAAATATTATAATAAAGATTGCAAGAACATAATAGGATGCGCTGTGTTCTCCAGAAAAGCGAAGATTGAGCTGATAGTTTATCAGTAGGGTAGACACACTTGGAGAATCCATAAATACAAGAGAGTCACTAATAAATCCAGTAAGCAGTTTAGGAGTCCGTGGCCCATCAGCAACCAAACACATTGGCCCCTGGAAACTTGCAACAGCATCAGTGAGATGCCAGGAAATAGACTCAAATATAAATATTGATCGACTCCAACATCCGTAATCATTCACTTTAAAAAAAACATTGAGCAAATTAAATATGAATCCTGCTCCTGAGGTTTGTAAAACAGACAGAATTCTCTTACTCACCAGCTAAGCCTTACACCGAGCCCCAAACAGCCCACCATCTCTCCCGAGTGAGGAAGCCCATCCTACCTGGTTAGCGAACAGCAAATAGCAGATCGTGAGGTCGTCCGGGTTCTTCACAATTGCCCTGATCAGCTGCAGCATAGGCGTGATACCTGGAAAATTCACCGACACTCACATCAACCTCACAATGCAGAGAGAAATAAGCACTTGAGTTTCAATAGCAACTTTCAGATCCTCAGAACATCCCAAAGCCCTTCAGAGTACTTTAGGGGTGTAGTCAGTATTGTTCTTACACAATGCCAGGAAACACAAGAGCTAGTTTGAACTCAGCAAATAAAAAAAATGTAAGTGATGCTGGTTGAGGGATTAACTAAGACACCAGGGAGAACTTCCCTGCTCTCCTTCAAAAAATAGTGCCAAGGAGCTCAAATTTCCCCAACCCCTTTTTCTGGTGCCCTCACCAGAGGTGCGCCGCTTTTGTCCGCCTCCAAGCGCGCCGAAAAACGACATCCATATTCTGGCCGCTCCCCTGCCTCTCCTCGGTCGTGGTGCAGCGTGACCCAGATTGGGGGCTGAAAACAGTGCCAGGACCTCTGCACATGCGCGCTAGAGTCTGCGCGCATGTGCAGTAGCTCCTGGCAAGCCGTTTCTGCAAACGCGCGCTGCAGGTTGTGTGGGAGGGGCCCGAAGCACACCGTCCCTAGCCCTGGCCAAATGGGCTCCCTCATCGGCAGCCCGCTGTGTTCCCCAAGGTAGGACTTCTATTTTTTATGTGTTATTTACTGATTGATTTTGGTGCTTTAGGTGCAGGGTTCCTTCTATTTATTTTGTTAATTAATTGCTTAAAACTTTTTGTGCTTTGTGCAAATGTACTGCTTTGTTTTGCGCCACCCCACCCCACCCCCACCCCCGCCCCCGCCCCCGCCCGACTTTAAGGTAGGATTTACTTGATTTCTATTAGCATGCTACTTGTTTGCACTTTTCCTAGCAATGTTTGGTGCTTGGTTGTATTGTTTCATGTCCTCTCCGGTTCCCTTCCCTCCCCTCCCCTCCCTATCCCTGCCCAAACGTCTGCCGTTGTACTAATGTGCGCTGCTTTCTTCACTGCCCGCAAGGTTTTTCAGAGCTGGCCGCATATGCTGACCTAAGTGGATTTGGAGTAAGTTTTTGCTGGCCAAAGTGGCATAAATGGCTTGGAATGCCCCCTTTTGGAAAAAAAAACTAAAAAAGTCGTACCTAACTAAGTTAATCTGGAGCAAGTTTATTGGGGAAAATGGCGTTTTTCAACTTACGCCAGAAAAACCAACTTACTCCAAACAAATTGGAGCAAGTCATGGTTAAAA
Source organism: Pristiophorus japonicus (assembly GCF_044704955.1). Lineage (NCBI taxonomy): Eukaryota > Metazoa > Chordata > Chondrichthyes > Pristiophoridae > Pristiophorus > Pristiophorus japonicus. Next base: position 12,913,306 of record NC_091991.1, read on the forward strand.
TTGGGCCCATGGGATCTTTCACGTCATGAGAGGACAGACAAGGCCTCGGTTCAACGTCTCATCTGAAAGACGGCACCTCCAACAGAGCAGCACTGCACTGGGAGTGTCAGCCTAGATTTTGTGCACAAGTCTTGTGGGACTTGAACCCACAACCTTCTGACTCGGAGGCGAGAGTGCTGCCCACTGAGCCACGGCTGAAATATGTTCAAAAGAATAAAACTTCAAGAACCAGGGCTTTCTCCCAGAATACAGACAATAATCCTGTTTGTTCACACACATCTGAATTAGGGATGAATTAGAATTTAGTACTTTATTGCACATTATAGGATGGATACTAGAGGCATAGAACGAGGCAGTGAAGATTCATTGGAATAAGGACAGGAATGAGAGGTTCTAATTATGAAGAAAGGCTCGAAATGCTGGAACTTTTTCCACTGAAAGTTTAGGAGGTTACAAAATGATGGAAGGCTTTGGAAGGGTAAGTAGAGAAAGATTTTTCGCACTGGTTGGTGAATCAGGAAGGTGAGGCACAAACTGAGGATTGGCAGAATGAAGGGGGACGTTAGAGGAAATGATTCACCACCAGGGGCTGTTGAGGCAGAGTCTGGAACACTGTTTCATGGGAATTGGAGAAGGATTTGAAATAGAATATAAATGGGTGCAGGGAAATGTGATCAGAGCAGAGAGCTCCAGTTGAAGGGTTTGTCCCAGCACAGGCACGATGGGCCAAATGGAATTGGTTTTATGCTATAAATCTACTAATCTTCTGTTCACCTTCTCCGCTGATCACCATTTGTTGGTTCCATTTTTGCTGCGCTTTACGGACCAGGATAAACGTCAATTCTTTGCACCAAAGTATGACCCCGGCGACCCCGATCTCAGCGCACTAAAGCAATCGGCACCTTTACTCACCAGTTCCTCCGGCAATCATGCCCACTTGTTTAACGGTTTTGATCTTGGCTTCAGATTTCTTATCAGTGCGAATAGCAAACCGTCCTTTAAACAAAAAATACAGTTCAGTCATTGACTGCACAGGAATCACGTTGTAGCTCCATCGCAAGGCTTTCTGCTCGTGTGTTAGCCAAGCAGCCAGCTTCCCATTCTCGGGATGTGGATGCCGCTGGCAAGGCCAGCATTTATTGCCCATCCCTCGAGAAGGCCGTAGGCCTTCTTTTCAAACCGCTGCAGTTCTTTATTACGGAGGGGTTTGCTGAACCGCCTCAGGTCAGTTAAGAGTCAACCACGTTGGTGTGGGACCGGAGTCACATATAGGCCCAGACCGGGTAAGGGCAGTGGGGTTTCCATCCCTAAAAGACAGCCGTGACCCAGTTGGGTTTTTAAAACGACAATCGGACAGCTTCATGGTCACTTTTACTGAAACCAGATTTTTTACTTATTTCTTTATAAAACACTGGTTCGGCCTCAGCTGGAGTAGTGTGTCCAATTCTGGGCCCTGCACTTTAGGAAGGGTGTCAAGGCCTTGGAGAGGGTGCGGAGGAGATTTACGAGAATGACGGAGCAGCTAAGTTAGTTGATAAAGGCAACTCAATAAAAGGTTGAACACACCCAGGCTGGGGTTCCGGATTCAGTGCTGGCGAGGCTGCGGCAATCGTCCGCCCACTGAATGATGTGATCAATCGAATTATGGGAAGAGATTAATTCTAGAGATCATTTGGAGCGGACTGGTGTTTAAAAAGCTTGGACTGTTCCATTCCATTATACAATAGATTTGGTCGGGAGCAGAGCAGAGACATTGGGTTCCGGGATTTCTGCCCCGTCACTGGAAGAGTGAGGAGCCAGACTCCTGACCAGCAGCGGAGGATCCCGGCCCGATCCTAAATCATCAGGACATTCCGACACCGTGAGAAAGGGTGATTCCACCCCAGCCAAAACCGAGGGGGAAAATTGCTTGCTGTGGAGACTCCAACTGACCTTTGCCCTTGTAGACAAGCAACCCACTGGGACCTCGGAAGTCAATGGTGTCTTGCAGCCTCAAACTCTCCAGGTACTGGGACATCTTACCCCCTTCAGGGAACCTGGGATGAACTCCTCTGAAATAGATCTGAGGCAGGAACACAGGGTAGTTACTGAGAGCAGTTACCGGAGACGCAATCAAGGCCTGAAATTCACAACAGTGGGTTTGTCCCCCAGGTTTCAGTGTCAGCAGCTCAGTGGCTGATCATTTCACCATGTGGACACACTGACTGCAACGCTGGGCTCAGGCAATCCGTCCATTGCGGCAACATCTGCATAATTCCCCCTCAATTCAGATCCAATCCAACTCCCAAAACCTGCATAAATTCTACCCAAGAACCACAAGGAAGCATTTGCAGGGCTACGGTCAAAGAGTATGAAGGGATTGGGGGCAAAGGCAGGTGTGTGGAGTTAGGCCACAGATCAGCCGTGTTTACAATGAATGGTGGAACAGGCTCGAGGGGCTAAATGGCCACTTCCTGTTCCCATGTTCCTAAATGGATAGCTCTTTCAAAGAGCCAGTACAGGCATAATGGTCCAAATGGCCCCTCTGTGCTGTCTGGTTCAACCTCTTCCTGCACACTGACCAGGAAATACACCATCAAGGAAGAAAATATCAGTGAAAATTTCAATTAAATATTAAAAGGAAAAAAGGATTTTAGAATTAGGAGGGGTTTTGATCAGATAAATTATTTCTACTGGTCAGTGAGTGGGTATCTGGAGGAGGTAACTAACGCCAGTTTGCGTGAGTTCAGGGCCCAGATGAGGCGAGGGCCCAGGGGCACACTGCGATATGTGCACGCACTAGGTCCGTGCAGCAGAGCTGGTCTCCAGTCATCTTGGTTAATCCTTGCCACTGGACCAAGACCTAGCTCTGTCAAGCCTGTGTGGCGGCTGGTGTGCAACGGCCATCCGACGTTAAAATAATCCACGTACAGGCATCTTCCACCCTTCAACGTGGAGTTCAAGTCCTGGAATATTAGGTCCTTCATTGAACCACCTGTGAACTCATCCCTTCCTGGCGTGGAAGTGGGTTATCCTAGTTACGAGGGACTGCCTATGATGATGGAAGACATAAATTTAGGATCATCGCCAAAGACCAATGAGAAGGTGATGGAAGAAGTTCCACATTCTCACCACTCTGAAGCTTTTCCAGAATTCCCCATTGGATTTATTAGTGACTCTTATATTTATGGCCCTAGCTCTGATCTCCCCCAAATATCAGCCCAGACTGGGTAAGGATGAAAGGTTTCCTCCCCTGAAGGACATCAGTGAACCAGTCAAACAGCTTCACGATCATCATTACTGATCCCAACTTTTTATTTCCAGATTTTTTTTATATAATATAAACAGAATTCAAATTCTCAAACTACCCATGATGGGATTTGAACTGACTTCCCTGGGTAAGTAGTCCAGTGTGTATTTGCCTGAGTGAGAGAATGAGCGAGCGAGCGAGAGAGAGAGAGAGAGAGAGAGAGACAGACACAGACCAAGCTTCATGCCCATCCATTACCTTGACGACCAGATCCACGTATCCCTTGTCATCATCGCTGGAGACGGGAGTGTACGGCCTGACAACAAGCTCTCCGTTGATCCTTGCCGATAAGTAGATGTGTTGCCCTGTAAAATACAACACACAATGAGCCATTTATCCAGTTATTCGGACCCGAGTGCTGCACTTTGGTCCCTGGGTTACCGGTGACCGATCGGATTCTATTTAAAAACATCCCTCGGTACTGGAGGGGGTCATTCCTGCAGCTCGTGCACGCAGTGTCCTATCCTTCCCAGCCACCCAGAACTGCCAACTACACAAGGCAGCAGGGCGAACTGGGGTAATTTAATTTAAATACATATCTTGAAGGCATCAATGAGGAAAACTGGTAGCTTTGCATCAGTTTAAAAGTAGTTTGGCAATCAGATTCATCCAAAAACTTAACTCCGAGCAACAAAATGTGATGGAATTTAATCAATCTCTCTCTACAGTTCAGCCTCTAGCACATGAGGACACTATCTGCCCATGATGTTTGCTCCATTATCAGTGCACTATAGGCTTCTCCACTTTTACACACAACCAACGAACCCGATTGGTTTAACTTATCAGTCCGGGTCCAATTCATTTTATTTGGGAAAATCTCCCTCTTCAACACACCGGGAAATCAAATCAAAGAAACATGGCAAACCCATTTGCTTTATTCACCTTTATAAACCACAAATAATAACCTTGAACTTTATCTTGTAACAAAATGAAGAATCCAAAATAATTAAAGAAGAAAAAAATTAAAAGGGAGACAACTGGCAGAAAAAACAGCAATAAATGTGAGCTTAACACACAGGGCCCAAGTTTCCACATGATTTGCGCCTGATTTTTAGGAGCAACTGGTGGAAAACGGACTATCTTAGAAATCGCAATTCTCCACATTTTTTTTTCTGCAGTTCTAGTCAGGTAGAACAGTTCTACTTTGGAACAGAATTTTTTCAAAAGGGGGCGTGTCCGGCCACTGACGTCTGATTTGAAAGTTTCCACAGTGAAAACATACTCCAAACTAACTTAGAATGGAGCAAGTGAAGATTTTTGTAGAACTGAAAAAACCTGTTCTACACATTAAAAAATCAGGCGCAGGTTACAAATTAGGCGTCCAGAACGAGGGGGGGGGGGAAGGGAAGTCATTAAATTCGACAATAAATCCTTATTTATACTTCTACAAATAAATCCAACCTGAATAAACATTTATAAGCAAAGAAAAGATTAAATAAACCATCTTCCTACCTGTGTGAAAGTGCTTCAGGCAGGCCTTTCGGGACCGAAGGCCGAACGGGCCGGCCCGAGACTTCAGGCAGGGCCCGTCCCCAGCACCAGATTTACAGGTAGGTGGCGTCGGGGAGGGAGAGAGAGGGAGGGGGGGAGAGGGGGAGAGAGGGAGGGAGGGAGGAGAGGGGGGGAGAGAGGGAGGAGAGAGGGGGGAGAGAGGGAGGAGAGAGGGGGGAGAGAGGGAGGAGAGAGGGAGGAGAGGGGGGGAGAGAGGGAGGGAGGGAGGGGGGGGAGAGAGGGAGGGAGGGGGGGAGAGAGGGAGGGAGAGAGGGAGGGAGGGGGGGAGAGAGAGAGAGGGGGGAGAGGAGAGAGAGAGAGAGAGAGAGAAACATAGACATAGAAAATAGTTGCAGGAGCAGGCCATTCAGTCCTTCTAGCCTGTACCGCCATTCAATGAGTTCATGGCTGAACATGAAACTTCAGTACCCCCTTCCTGCTTTCTCGCCATAACCCTTGATCCCCCGAGTAGCAAGGACTTCATCCAACTCCCTTTTGAATATATTTAGTGAATTGGCCTCAACTACTTTCTGTGGTAGAGAATTCCACAGGTTCACCACTCTCTGGGTGAAGAAGTTTCTCCTCATCTTGGTCCTAAATGGCTTACCCCTTATCCTCAGACTGTGACCCCTGGTTCTGGACTTCCCCAACATTGGGAACATTCTTCCTGCATCTAACCTGTCTAAACCCGTCAGAATTTTAAACGTTTCTATGAGGTCCCCTCTCATTCTTCTGAACTCCAGTGAATACAAGCCCAGTTGATCCAGTCTTTCTTGATAGGTCAGTCCCGCCATCCCGCGAATCAGTCTGGTGAATCTTCGCTGCACTCCCTCAATAGCAAGAATGTCCTTCCTCAAGTTAGGAGACCAAAACTGTACACAATACTCCAGGTGTGGCCTCACCAAGGCCCTGTACAACTGTAGCAACACCTCCCTGCCCCTGTATTCAAATCCCCTCGCTATGAAGGCCAACATGCCATTTGCTTTCTTAACCGCCTGCTGTACCTGCATGCTAACCTTCAATGACTGATGTACCATGACACCCAGGTCTCGTTGCACCTTCCCTTTTCCTAATCTGTCACCATTCAGATAATAGTCTGTCTCTCTGTTTTTACCACCAAAGTGGATAACCTCACATTTATCCACATTACACTTCATCTGCCATGCATTTGCCCACTCACCTAACCTATCCAAGTCACTCTGCAGCCTAATAGCATCCTCCTCGCAGCTCACACTGCCACCCAACTTAGTGTCATCCGCAAATTTGAAGATACTGCATTTAATCCCCTCGTCTAAATCATTAATGTACAATGTAAACAGCTGGGGCCCCAGCACAGAACCTTGCGGCACCCCACTAGTCACTGCCTGCCATTCTGAAAAGTACCCGTTTACTCCTACTCTTTGCTTCCTTGTCTGACAACCAGTTCTCAATCCACGTCAGCACACTACCTCCAATCCCATGTGCTTTAACTTTGCACATTAATCTCTTGTGTGGGACCTTGTCGAAAGCCTTCTGAAAGTCCAAATATACCACATCAACTAGTTCTCCTTTGTCCACTTTACTGGAAACATCCTCAAAAAATTCCAGAAGATTTGTCGAGCATGATTTCCCTTTCACAAATCCATGCTGACTTGGACCTATCATGTCACCATTTTCCAGATGCACTGCTATGACATCCTTAATAATTGATTCCATCATTTTACCCACTACTGAGGTCAGGCTGACCGGTCTATAATTCCCTGTTTTCTCTCTCCCTCCTTTTTTAAAAAGTGGGGTTACATTGGCTACCCTCCACTCCATAGGAACTGATCCAGAGTCAATGGAATGTTGGAAAATGACTGTCAATGCATCCGCTATTTCCAAGGCCACCTCCTTAAGTACTCTGGGATGCAGTCCATCAGGCCCTGGGGTTTTATCGGCCTTCAATCCCATCAATTTCCCCAACACAATTTCCCGACTAATAAAGATTTCCTTCAGTTCCCCCTCCTTACTAGACCCTCTGACCCCTTTTATATCCGGAAGGTTGTTGGTGTCCTCCTTAGTGAATACCGAACCAAAGTACTTGTTCAATTGGTCTGCCATTTCTTTGTTCCCCGTTATGACTTCCCCTGATTCTGACTGCAGGGGACCTACGTTTGTCTTTACTAACCTTTTTCTCTTTACATACCTATAGAAACTTTTGCAATCCACCTTAATGTTCCCTGCAAGCTTCTTCTCGTACTCCATTTTCCCTGCCCTAATCAAACCCTTTGTCCTCCTCTGCTGAGTTCTAAATTTCTCCCAGTCCCCAGGTTCGCTGCTATTTCTGGCCAATTTGTATGCCACTTCCTTGGCTTTATTTAATACTATCCCTGATTTCCCTTGATAGCCACGGTTGAGCCACCTTCCCTTTTTTATTTTTACGCCAGACAGGAATGTACAATTGTTGTAATTCATCCATGCGGTCTCTAAATGTCTGCCATTGCCCATCCACAGTCAACCCCCTAAGTATCATTCGCCAATCTATCCTAGTCAATTCACGCCTCATACCTTCAAAGTTACCCTTCTTTAAGTTCTGGACCATGGTCTCTGAATTTACTGTTTCATTCTCCATCCTAATGCAGAATTCCACCATATTATGGTCACTCTTCCCCAAGGGGCCTCGCACAATGAGATTGCTAATTAATCCTCTCTCATTACACAACACCCAGTCTAAGATGGCCTCCCCCCTAGTTGGTTCCTCAACATATTGGTCTAGAAAACCATCCCTTATGCACTCCAGGAAATCCTCCTCCACCGTATTGCTTCCAGTTTGGCTAGCCCAATCTATGTGCATATTAAAGTCACCCATTATAACTGCTACACCTTTATTGCATGCACCCCTAATTTCCTGTTTGATGCCCTCCCCAACATCCCTATTACTGTTTGGAGGTCTGTACACAACTCCTACTAACGTTTTTTGCCCTTTGGTGTTCTGCAGCTCTACCCATATAGATTCCACATCATCCAAGCTAATGTCTTTCCTAACTATTGCATTAATCTCTTCTTTAACCAACAATGCTACCCCACCTCCTTTTCCTTTTATTCTATCCTTCCTGAATGTTGAATACCCCTGAATGTTGAGTTCCCAGCCCTGATCATCCTGGAGCCACGTCTCCGTAATCCCAATCACATCATATTTATTAACATCTATTTGCACAATTAATTCATCCACCTTATTGCGGATACTCCTTGCATTAAGACACAAAGCCTTCAGGCTTGTTTTTTTAACACCCTTTGTCCTTTTAGAATTTTGCTGTACAGTGGCCCTTTTTGTTCTTTGCCTTGGGTTTCTCCGCCCTCCACTTTTCCTCATCTCCTTTCTGTCTTTTGCTTTTGCCTCCTTTTTGTTTCCCTCTGTCTCCCTGCATTGGTTCCCATCCCCCTGCCATATTAGTTTAAATCCTCCCCAACAGCAATAGCAAACACTCCCCCTAGGACATTGGTTCCGGTCCTGCCCAGGTGCAGTCCGTCCGGTTTGTACTGGTCCCACCTCCCCCAGAACCGGTCCCAATGCCCCAGGAGAGAGAGAGAGGAGAGGGGGGAGAGAGGGGGGAGAGGAGAGAGAGAGGGGGGAGAGGAGAGGAGAGGAGGGGGGAGAGGAGAGGAGAGGAGAGAGGGGGGAGAGGAGAGGAGAGGAGAGGAGAGAGGGGGGAGAGGAGAGGAGAGGAGAGGAGAGAGGGAGAGGAGAGGAGAGAGGGGGGAGAGGAGAGAGGGGGGAGAGGAGAGAGGGGGGAGAGGAGAGGAGAGGAGAGAGGGGGGAAGAGAGGAGAGAGAGGAGAGAGGGGGGAAGAGAGAGAGAGAGAGAGAGGGTCAGGTCGGATCCGGTCCGGGGCGGGAGTCGGGTCGGGTCCAGTGGGGGGGGGGGGGGGGGGGGGGGGGGGGTCGGGTCGAGTCCAGTCGGAGAGCGGGAACTGGAGCGCGGGTCGAGTCGGGGGAGTCGGGTCGGGTCTGGTCTGGAGGCGGGGGGGGGGGGGGGGGGGAAGCGGGTGTCGGGTCTGGTCCGGAGGCAGGGGGGGGCACGGGGAGCAAGTGTCGGGGGGGGCGGGGAGCAGGAGCTGGCCGTGGGAGGAGCCTCATTCACGCAGCCCCAGTGAGGCCATTCAGCCAGGGCTAGGGGCTGCGTGCTTCGGGCCCCTCCCACAGAGTTTCGGGCGCCTGGAGCTACTGCACTTGCATGCCCACTGTAGCGCACATGTGCAGAGGTCCCGGCACTGCTTTCAGCGCAGGGACCTGGCTCCGCCCCCCCACAGCTCGTGCTGGCCGCGCCGAGGGCCAGAGGACCTGCAAGTCGGTGGAGAATACCGAGGATTTTTTTGGGCGCACTTTGTGGCGCGAAAAACGGGCGTCCAGGTCGGGACTGCGCCGTTCTAGGCGCGTGTGGAAACTAGGGCCCACAGTGTGGGCAGAGAGAGCCATAAGACCATCAGAAATAGGAGCAGGAGGAGGCCATTTGGCCCCTCGAGCCTGCTCCGCCATTTAATAAGTTCATGGCTGATCTGATTTTGCTCTCCACTCCACTTCCCCACCCGCTCCCCATAACCCTGGACTCACTTATCGTTCAAAAATCTGTATTACCAACGACCCAGCCTCCACAGCTTTCTGGGGCAGAGAATTCCAAAGATTCACGACCCTCTGAAGAAATTCCTCCTCATCTCAGTTTTAAATGGGTGACCCCTTATTCTGAAACTATGCCCCCTAGTTCTAGATTCCCCCACGAGGGGAAACATCCTCTCTGCATCTACCCTGTCAAGCCCCCTCAGAATCTTATGTTTCAATAAAATCATCTCCCATTCTTCTAAACTCCAATGATATAGGCCCAACCCGCTCAACCTTTCTTCCTATGACAATCCCTTCATCTCAGGAATCAACCCTGTGACAAGAGAATTACTGGAAACACAGGATACATCGACATAGAATTTATAGAACAGTACACAGCACAACAGGAGGCCAGTTGGCCCATCGAGTCTGCGCCAGCTCTTTCGAAGAGCAAATTCGGAACAGGAGGCGGCCACTCAGCCCCTCGAGCCTGCTCCTCCATTCAATGAGATCATGGCTGATCTGCGATCTAACTCCATATACCCACCCTAGGCCCATATCGCTTAATACCTTTGGTTAACAAAGAGCTATCAATCTCCGATTTAAAATTAACAATTGATCCGGCATCAATTGCCATTTGTGGAAGAGAGTTCCAAACTTCTACCACCTTTTGTGTGTAGAAGTGTTTCCTAATTTCACTTCTGAAAGGTCTGGCTCTAATTTTTAGACCTTGCCCCCTCGTCCCAGACTCCCCAACCAGCGGGAATAGTTTCTCTTTATCTACCCTATCCATTCCCCTTAATATCCTGAAAACTTCGATCAGATCACCCCTTAACCGTCTAAATTTCTAGGGGATACAACCCTATTCTCCCGCTCTTGCCCCATTTATCCTACTCCCTTTTGAAAGCCGTGATTGAGTCTGCCTCCACCACCCTCTCAGGCAGCGCATTCCAGATCCTAACCACTCGCTGCGTAAAAACGTTTTTCCTCATGTCGCCTTTGGTACTTTTGCCAATCATCTTAAATCTGTGCCTTCTTGTTATCGACCCTTCAGAAATGGAAACAGTTTCTCTATTTACTCTACCGAAACTCATGATTTTAAACACCTCCATCAAATTTCCTCTTGACCTTCTCTGCTCTGAGGAGGAGAACAACCCCAGCTTTTCCAGTCTAACCATGTAACTGTAATCCCTCATCCTGGAACTTCTCTAGTAAATCTTTTCTGTACCCTCTCCAAAGCCTTCACGTTCTTCCTAAAGTGCAGTGCCCAGAATTGAACACAACCACCTGGGGCCGATCGAGTATTTCATAAAGGTTTAGCATTACTTCCTGACTTTTGTACGCAATGCCTCTATTTATAAAGCCCAGGATCCTGTATAAATCATAGAATGGAATCTTTGGGCTCAATTTTGGCCAGGAGTTGCTGCTTTTTTTTTTGGAGTAACTTGGTTTTTCTGGCATAACTTAAAAATCCCCATTTTCCCCAATCAATTTGCACCAGTGTAACTCAGTTAGTTACGATTTTATTTAGGTTAGTTTTCTTTTCTCAGAAGGGGGCGTTACCAGCCACCTATGCCAGTTCTGCCCATTTAGGAAACTTTGGCCAGCTAATAGTTACTCGATTTATACTTGGGCCGGCGAAAGTGGCCACTTCAGAAAACCCTTGCAGTGAATTAAACAAATCGGCGCAGGTAGGTCCATTGGAGGCCATTCGGCCTGGGCTAGGGGAAGGAAATGGAGAGGACCTGCACCTAAAGCACCAAGACTTACAAACAAAAAGTTCTAAGAATTCAATATGAAATAAAAAGTTGAAGTAAGCCCCATCTTCATCTTGAAACTCGGCTGGCCGGTGCGGGAGGCCACTCGGCCAGGGGTTATCAGTTCTCCCGCCCTAGCCCTGGCCGAGTGGCCTCCCGGTGCAATCGATCTCTTAGAAATCCCACCGGGAGGCCACTCAGCCTGGGTTAGGGGCGGAGCAATTCAACTGGCCGGCATCGGGGCTCACAGAGCAGCTGCAGCAAACAAATTAACGGAGAGACTGGGGGCGAGCAGCTACTGCGCACGCGCAGACATCACCAGCGAACTCCACTGCACATGTGCAGACGTCCCGGCATAGTTTTCGGTGCAGAACGCTAGCTCCACCCGACTCAACTGGCCTCGCTGCACGACTACAGGGAAGAGGCCAGACAGCGGCCAAAGTGGCAACAACATTTTTCAGCGCACCTCGGAACGGAGAAAAGCGGTGCAACTCCGGTAAGTGCACCGAAAAACGGGCTGAGCCAAAATTTAGGCCATCGAATGGTTACAGCATGAAAGGCCATTCGGCCCATCGAGCCCGTGCCGGCTCTCTGCAAGAGCACCTCAGCCAATCCCACTCCCCTGCCCTTTCCCCGCAGACTTGCAAATTTTTTTCCTTCAGGTACTTATCCAATCCCCTTTTTGAAAGCCACGATTGAGTCTGCCTCCACCACCCTCTCAGGCAGCGCATTCCAGATCCTAACCACTCGCCACATAAAAAAGGTTTTTTCTTATGTCACCTTTGGTTCTTTTGCCAATCACCTTAAATCTGTGTCCTCTGGTTCTCCACCATTCTGCCAATGGGAACAGTTTCTCTCTCTCTCTACTCTGTCCAAACCTCTCATGATTTTGAACATCTCCATCAAATCTCCTCTAACCTGCTCTGCTCCAATGACAACAACCCCAGCTTCTCCAGTCTATCCACGTAACTGAAGTCCCTCATACCTGGAATCATTCTCGTAAATCTTTTCTCCACCCTCTCTAAGGCCTTCACATCCTTCCTAAAGTGCCGTGCCCAGAATTGGACACACTACTCCAGTTGAGGCTGAACCAGTGTTTTATACAGGTTCATCATAACTTCCACACTTTTGTACTCTATTTATGAAGCCTAGGATCCCCTAAGTTTTTTAACCGCTTTCTCAACCTGCCCTGCCGCCTTCAACAATTTGTGCACATATAGCCCCAGGTCTCTCTGTTCATGCACCCCCTTTAGGATTGTACCCTTCAGTTTATGCTTTATGTCATTGAAAAATCCTAAAGAAATTGAATATTAACTACTTGAACATTTAAGTTAAACACCCCTCCCCTGCTCCGAAAATAGACAATACTCCCGCAAACAACTTCTTTATTTCACGCTTAAATCAGCCCTCGAGTTCTCCAGTTCGAGCAGTGTTATGGTTTCACAGTGAGCTTGCAGAGCACTTCACTACCTCACAACAGGGGCACTGACGGACCAGTTCTAAATATCCAAAGGGAAGACGGGGCAGGTAGGACACAGGCTTGGCTCTGGACTGCGCTGCACGAGGCAAAGGGACCGAGTCCGGCTGTCGAAAGGAAAGCTCTTCCAGTGTGGGTCACCCGAACCCAAATTACCCCAATGGCCGCTTGCATTACTGGCCTTAAAGGTAGGGGCTTTCTGTGATCGCTGTGTGGTGACAGAATGCGCATACTTTAGACAGGCCACCGCTGGAGAACTTGCGTTCTGTTGGTCTGTGCTCGGCAACTCTCCCATGGAAATGGCGAGGGCTGGGGTGGGGAGGGGGTTTGTGCTGTAATCTCAGAGTTCTGCATTCATTCATGCGGTTAGCTCTTAACTACCATCTGAAATGGCAGCTCACCACCACCTTCGAGGGCAGTTAGGGATGGGCAATAAATGCTGACCTTGCCAACGACGCCCACATCCCAGGAACAAATATATATTTTTAAAATTAACACAGTCTGACTCACTAGGTGGCTGAAATTTCCCTCTAGGAAACAGAACCACTGCAGGCAACTACTGGACATTCCCAAGACACACAAAAAACTCCTTCCATATTACAAGAATGTGTAGCACCTTCAGTATCCCAAAGGTGCTTTACAGAAACGCCAAGATAAACACACACAGATGTCCTACAGGATTACCAAGGAGAGACACCTGGATTTTAAAATTCTCCTTTAAAATGTCCAGGGCAATATTTATCCTTCAATCAGCATAACAAAACAAATTATCTGGCCATTATCACATTGCTGTTTGTGGGAGCTTGCTGTGCGCAAATTGGCCCAAAAGTACTTCATTGGTTGTAAAGCGCTTTGAGACATTCGGTGATCGTGAAAGGCGCTATATAAATCCAAGCCTTTCTTTTTTTCCCCAAACTTTTGCATGCCGGTGATTTAGCCGTGGCCCCTGATACAGTTACTACACAGCAGATCCACTGATCACACAACCAGCCACAGGTTCAAGGAGTCTCAATCTCTAAACCAGTGGGCATCACTGAGGGGGGGGGGGGCCTGGTCCTTCAATCCGGCGGCAACTTGACAATCAGCCGGAAGCTCGCAGTCACAAACTGCCTCTTTCATTCTGCTGTGGTTCAACTGAAAGGAACATGTGATCATGAGTCAAGCTGTTTCCAGAAGGGGGCGGGAACCAGTCACACAACAGCTGATGGTCTAAAGTCGCAGCTGCTACTGGCCGCGAGAATCATGCTCAATCTTAAAAAGGAGCCATTCGTCAAAGCACAGGCATGAAGAAATGTCAGTACCAGTTAGAGCCTTCCACGGTCACCATTTCAGTGTGGGTAGTTTGAGGGAAGTGGAAACATATAAAATTCTGACGGGATTGGACAGGTTAGATGCAGGAAGAATGTTGCCGATACTGAGGAAGTCCAGATCTAGGGTCACAGTCTAAGGATAAGGGGTAAGCCATTTAGGATCAAGATGAGGAGAAACTTCTTCACTCAGAGAATTGTAAACCTGTGGAATTCCCTAGCGCAGAGAGTTGTTGAGGCCAGTTCGTTAGATATATTCAAAAGGGAGTTAGATGTGGCCTTTACAGCTAAAGGGATCAGGGGGTATGGAGAGAAGGCAGGAATGGGGTACTGAAGTTACATGATCAGCCATGATCATATTGAATGGTGGTGCAGGCTTGAAAGGCCAAATGGCCTACTCCTGCACCTATTTTCTATGTTTCCATGTACCAAGCACACACGGCCCCATTTTCCACTAAATGTATTGGGGGTCATTTTAACCCAATCGCCCGGCGGGAAACTGATGGAATTGGATTGGCCGCCCGAATTACACCCCACCCATCACACCCCCGCCCGTTGTCATAGTCACGTCCCTGCACCATCACCCATCCGCCACCCCACATGATTTTACTCTACATCGAAGTCAATATTATCTGAACAGTTGTAACAGGTTCACTAGTGAGCTACGAAATAGAACAATAAAATACTAAGAGATTTTGAGCAAGATGAGCGGGAGGGTCATAAAAAGTAGTTTTTAATTAATGTACATCAATCCTTTTTGAATGTAAAAGTCAATGGAGACTAGCTGGAGCGTTAAGTAGCAAAGAGCCAGAGGGAGAGATGAGGCAATTTTAAAAAATTTTATTTATTTTTTTAATTGTGATCAGGAACATGCTGCCTGAAGGAGCGGTGGGAGCAGATTCAATAGTAACGTTCAAAGGGGAATTGGATAAATACTGGGAAGGGAAACATTTGCCGTCTATGGGGAAGAGCAGGGGGAGTGGGACTAATTGGATCGCTCTTTCACAGGCACGATGGGCCGAATGGCCTCCTCCTGTGCTGTATCATTCTAACCAACGATAAACTAATCCTGCTAGTTTTACTTTCAAGGTGTAACCTGCAACATTTATTCCAAGGGCAACAACAATTACACAGATGTGGGGAAAGAAAGCTCCAGCCATGATAACAGCGACCTCACTCACAGCAGGCACTAGCTCAGATCGCCAGAGGATCAGTTACATGTACTCACCGATTGGCAGGCCCAAAACATGCTCCGTAGAAGGAAGGGCAAAGCGGAATTTCCGAGTGTCGCGGGACACAATCTAAGAGCGGAGACATAAAGACAATTACATTTTGAAGCATCGTCACCCGCACAGTTACACTTCCAGAGTATTTATCCTCAGGGGAATGCGTCATTCGGATAGAGCCCAGAATGGAGCCAGCTGGCATTCGGAACAAGACATTACTAGCCTGGGAATCACATGATACAACGATAATGAATTTTTGACCAATCAAGTGATCAATCTCGATCAATGAGTCTACTACAGACCCAGACATGAGGTGAGGAAAACCCCCAGTGGGGGGGGGAAGAGCTTTGGGAACCACAGGTCCAATGTCTCCTGTTCCTCTCTCCAACCCCTCCCTTCACCGAGCTCGCTACACTCACCTCATCGGATCCACCTCTGGCTCAGAAGGTTTGGGATTCAAACCCCCACTCCAGACAGTCATAAGAACATAAGTAGTAGGAGCAGGAGTCGGCCATGTCCCCTTGGGCTTGCTCTGCCATTCATCTCCACTTTCCCGCCTGATCTCCATATCCCTTGATTCCCTAAATATCCAAAAATCTAATCGATCTCTGTCTTGAATATACTCAACGACTCAGCACCCACAGCCCTCTGGGACAGAGAATTCCAAAGATTCATAACCCTCCGAGTGAAGAAATTCCTCCTCATCTCAGTCTTAAATGGCCGACCCCTTATCCCCGAGACTTTCCCCTCTAGTTCTAGATTCCCCAGACAGAGGGAAACAACCCCTCAGCATTAACCCCATCAAACCCTCGGAGAATTTTATATGTTTTCAATGTGATCGCCGCTCATTTTTTGTAACTCTAGGGAATATCGGCCTAAACTACTCAATCTCTCCGGCTCGGAATTCAGAGTTGACATCCAGCGGGATCCTCGCTTTCGGTGGGTGTGGGTGACCACCGAAATGCCCCTCCGCCACAATATGGGTGTGGGAGCCCATAAACCCCTCCCACCGTGTAGGACTAACCCTCTTCCCCCCCCCCCACATGCCTGGGATAAAGATGATCACATGCCGGCCTGTCAGACGGTTAATCAGCCCATTAATCCTCCCGCTGTTGCACTCTGCTCCCCAAGGCAAGAGCAAAGATGTTCCTTCATTTAGATTTCGAGAGTCAGTGCAGTGCAATCAAAGTTTGTTTGAAGCCACAAGGATACATATTTTATAAATGTTGATTTTGGCCAGCTCGTATGTTACTTTTAAATCGAGGACAAATTGAGCTGGATCCTGTTCCTTCGCCAATCAGAGGCCACGCCAGTTCCCACTGGCACCACACAACCTGCGCAGACTGCCTGCCTCACTCCCACACGCTGTGGAAAGGCTAAATATTGCAGTCATTGACCCTTGGAGTCAGAAGCTTTACAGCACATTGCTGGTGTAGATCACAGACTGGTCACCTGCCTCGAACTACAGGATACATGGCAGTCCCCACTCTGGTCCACGGGTACGAAGAGTTCACTTCCCTGGCTCTGAAACCCAGTTACCTGCAGTGTAAAAATTCACCAAAAAAATCAACTAATCAAATGCAGGAGTCACGGTTCCACAGTCCCACTAAAAGAAACACAGGAACAGGAGGAGGCCATTCCTCATGCGGGTGTTCCGCCATTCAATTAGATCATGGCTGATCTGTATCTCAAATCCATTTTACCGCCTTTGCTCCGTATTCCTCGATCTCCTTACCCAACAAAAATCTACTCATCTCAGTCTTGAAAGCTCCAACTGACTCCCAGCATCCACAGCCTTTTGGAGAGGGAAAGGTGGGGGGTGGGGGCGAGATGAGGAGGGCGAGCGGAGGGGAAAAGAGTGTTGTCGGGGTGGGCTGGGCAGAGACACTACCAGTTAAGGTGTGAGCGTGCAGGGTTATCTGGAGCCAGGAAGGAGGAATCACAGTGCCGTGTGGAAGTCCTACCCCCAGAGTTCCACTAATGAGCCAGGCTATCTGGGCATCATTATCAGCCTGGGTCAGATATCAGATCAGGCCGCAAACTATCATTCCCAGGCGAGTCATCTTGGACCCAACAGATTCCACTCATTCCCTTCCCGACAAACACGTGCAAGCTCGACGTGAAGTGCGACTGGCAGTTTAACTCAGGTTTCCCAAGAATCCATCAATTCGGAGACTGGCATATGCCGCACAACTGCACTGAAACTACTTTTGTGCGTGAGTGTGTGTATACAGAGCGGAGAGGAAGAGAAAAGAAAAGTCCCACATTAATCTCCATAATAGCCAGTAACAGATTCAGAAATACCAAGCCTTTCAGGCTTGTAAAATCCTAGGGTCTGAATACATTGGAATGGGACTGCGATACAGGACAAGGTGACCCTGACTGACTGGGGCATCTCTCAGCCATGAGGCAATGATGAGCCGTGGGTTTATCTGTACCAGGATAACGTTACAACACACGGTACACAATGTGCCGACTGTTCATCTGGCCATTGATACGTTGGTTCAGAGTGAAGTTAATTTAACCCTTCACTCTCTAACAGCATAGCCATGTACAAGTTGCAGTAAAGGGTGAATCATTCACTATGAGCAAATACTCTGGACTGTGATAAGCAGTTTTGAGCAAACAACAGCAAAACCAAGTCCACAGAATAAACTTAGATGTAAACCTCACCTTTATACAAGAGTATCAGTGACAATAGCTTTTATCTGCTCATTCTATACACACACACGTGTTAGGATCAACTGCTCGTCAACCTCTGTTACCAAGTGTTAGTGCGCATGACAGCGACACGTTTAATCTCGAGGCGGGAGTATACTCAACAGACTTTATTGATATCCAGTGAAGGGTTCGAACTACACTGTACACAGAGTGGCTTTCGGTTTCTGCCTCTAGTTAAAAACAGTGTTCCCTTGCACACCGAATCCTACCTGCGTGACCGATAAAACCACTCTGTTTGGAAACGATTCAGGAACAGTCATTCATATAAGCAGTTGTAATCATTTACTTTTCTCGGGAAGTCTTCCCGATTTAACTGTTCTCAAATCCTTTGAAGAGTAGGTTTATTACTGGTTTTCATTCTACACGATAGTTCACTGATCCCTCTGCCATTGTTTATCACACTAGCAACACCCACTGATGTTGTACCAGTCACTTATTTCCTTGCTGAAGTATATCTTGAAGATAAATCTTCGATACTAAAGCAGAAGATAAGCCACGCTTTCTTGTTTGGCACCCCGCTGCTATCTTGTTCAGATTGGAAATCCAAGATTCAAGGGCAGTCGATCATTAACACTCCGAGATGTCCAACCAAGAAGTTGTGATTAAAGTTAAAATGGTTTGTATTAAATATCACCATAGGCAGTCCCTCGAATCGAGGATGACTTGCTTCCACATCAAAAAGTTCACAGGTGTTTCATAGAATTCCAGGTCCCGAACTACATGTTGAAGGGTGGAAGATGCCTGTGCGTGGATTTTTTTTAACGTGTGGTGACCATTGCACACCGCACAACAACGCAAGCAGTTGGAATTAGTGCCAAGGTCAGTCTGCCACAAGCTCGCGCCATCACTCACCTCTTTATCGATCAGCCTCAGGGGGTACTTGGTGTTCGGGTCCTCGAGTGCAATGGGTGGACCCTTGCTCTTGAGCTGAAGTAGGCTCAGAATGAAGTCAATCAGTGACCTCAGAAAGGAGCAAAGAATCTGCAAAATGGAGAGAGATAGCATCATAGAATCATACAGGAGGCCATTCAGCCTGTGCCGGCTCTTTGAAAGAACAATCCACTCCAGCTTTTTCCCCACAACCCTGCAAATTAGTCCTCTTCAAATAAATGTCCAATTCCCTTTTGAAAGTTCCCATGGAATGTGATTCCGCCCTTTCAGGCAGTGCGTTCCAGATCACAACAACTCTCCGTGAGAAACGATTTCTCCCTCATTTCCCCTCTAATTCTTTTGCTAATTACTTTAAATCTATGACCGCTGTTTACCGACCCCCCCTGCCAGAGGAAAGAGTTTCTCCCCACCTGCTCTCAAAACCAATAATCCTTCATAATTTTAAGCACCTTGATTAGGTCTCCCCTTAACCTGCTCTGCTCCAAGGAGAACAACCCCAGCTTCTCCACATCACTGAAGTCCCTCATCCCTGGCACCATCCTGGTAAACCTCCTCTCCAGGCCTTTACATCGTTCCTAAAGTGTGGTGCCCAGAATTGTCCACAATACCCCAGCTGAGGCGGAACCAGAGATTTGAAAAGGTATAGCACGACTTCCTTGTTTTTGTATTCAATGCCTCCATTACAAAGCTAGGTATCCCGTACACTTTCTTAACCGCCTGATCAACTTGCCCCGCCATCTTCACAGATTTGTGAAGATGCCCCACCAGGACCCTTTGCTTTTGCACCCCCATCAAAATATTTAATTATACTGCCTCTCTATGTTGTCCCTCTTCAATTGCACCACTTTGCACCAATATTCACGCTTCATTGTCCATTCAGTTTCTCACACACGAGATTTGGATATTGAATAAGCCGGTTCCAGCCTGCGCGGCACCAGCAGAGAGGTGCACAGTCACACACCTTACAGGGAACTTTGCCTCACACTTAGCCACATTAAATTGCATCTGCCACATGTCTGCCCATTTCACCAGTCTGGCTGTGTCCTCCTGAAATCTATCATCTCGACGACCTGCGAGAGACCATCAGCGGCAGGTCGGGGCCATAAAAGGAGCAGTAAGCGGCGGCCATGGGCAACGTACTACTGCAAGGTACAGTGCGAGCTGGTGCAGGAGGGCGACGGCAGCGAAGGAGCGGCGAGAGATAGTCGAGGGAGGTGATCAGGGCCCAGGAGAGGTGCGAGTTCAGGGCCAGAAGAAACAAGGGCCCAGGGGCAGCACGGGCCCAGCCCACACTGCGATATGTGCGCGCACTAGGCCCGTGCAGCAGAGCAGGTCTCCAGTCGTTTTGGTTAACCCTTGCCACTGGACCAAGACCTAGCTCTGTCAAGCCCGTGTGGTGGCTGGTGTACAATGGTCGCCACGTGTTAAAAGATCCACACACAGCCATCTTCCATCCTTCAATTTGCAGTTCGGGACCTGGAATATCAGGTCCCTCATTGAAATACCTGTGAACTCATCCTATTTTGGCGTGAAAGCAAGTCATCCTCGTTTCAAGGGACTGCCTATGATGATGACCATCTCCTCACTATTTACTACATTACCAAGTTTTGTATTATCCGCAAACTTCAAAATTGTACTCCCTACACCGAGTCCAGGTCATTTATATATAACAAGAAAAGCAATGGTCCCAATACTGACCCCTGGGTGACCCCACTGCACACTGCTCGCCAGTCATGAGACAGTCAACAGCCAAGCCAATTGTTTCATGATGACTTCTGTGATCACAATGAACAGTTTCCTCCTTTCTCATTGGTTATAAAGACCCGCATTTCACAGCACTTTTCACCACCTCAGGACCTCCCACAGCGCTTTACAGCCAATGCAGTACTTTTTGGAGTGTAGTCACTGTTGTAATGTAGGAAACACGGCAGCCAATTTGTGCACAGCAAGCTCCCACAAACAGCATGTGATAATGAGCGGATAATCTGTTTTAGTGATGTTGGTTGAGGGATAACATGCACTAACTTTGCCTCTTTATGCTGTTGGTTTGCTGAAACACAGAAACAACTATCCATTCAAAAAACATCAGTTCTGGTGGAGCCCAGAACTAGGGGCCTTAAATATGATAGTCACTAATCTTCTTTACCCAGAGAGCGGCGAGAATGTGGAACTCGCTACCACAGGGAGTGGTTGAGGCGAATAGTATTGATGCATTTAAGGAAACGCTCGATAAACACATGAAGGAGAAAGGAATATAGGGATAAGCATAAATGCTGGCACAGACCACTCGGGCCGAATGGCCTGCTCCTGTGCATTGCTGTTCTGTGCAATACTATGTAAAACCCCTAGGCTGATTCAAGGGGAATAAAATCCGTGGAAATTCCTCTCTGATCCCCCAAGAGATGATTAAAATGGGTTCCTGAAGATCGCAGTGACCAGGAGGTACAGGTGGACAGGCAATAAATGCCGGCCTTGCCAGCAATACCGACACCCCAAGAATAGGTTTGACAGAATCAGGGATATTGGACACAGCCGGGAAGCCCCACAGCTCATTTGGGAACTGTCGCAGTGAGTCCTCACCCACCATGAGACTCGCTGACCTGATCCAGGGGTCAACAACCCTCGGCATAACGAAAAACCTCCCGACCTCTCACCTCGTTCTACATTTACCCGTCTTGCGCGCATGACCCTCTCGTAATGTAGTGCCTGGAAGAGCGGTAGATGCAGAATACCTCACCACTTTTAAGAGATGGTTGGATGGGCATTTAAAGTGCCGTAAACTGCAGGGTTACGGACCTAGAGCTGGTAATTGGGATTAGACTGGATGACCTTTTGTTGGACGCCGCAGATATAATGGTAAGTACTGCAGGGAATAGAATATGGCCAGGGTGATCTCCTGGACTAGTGTCGATCGCCTGGATGGTTCGGAGAGGAATTTTCCCAGATTTTTTTCTCCCTAAATTGGCCTGGGTTTTTAATCTGGTTTTTGCCTCTCCCCAGAGATCACACGGCTCCGGTTGGGGTGGAGTGTAGAACGTTTCAGTGCAAGAGGTGTTACAGTTGTGGTGAGGCGGACTGTTGGGCTGGGTGCTCTTTGCCTTTCCGTCATTGTTCATAGATTTATATGTAACCTTCAGGGCTGCTGACCGAGGGCCGGGTGGCTCTTTGTCGGCCGACGCGGACACGATGGGCCAAAATGGCCTCCTGCGCTGTAAATTTCTAGGTTATCGCCAACCTATCAAAGGTCATCCACACAGCATTCACAGCACAGAAACAGGCCACTCGGCCTATGCCGGTGTTTATGCTCCACACGAGCCTCATCCCACCCCTCTTCATATCCTTCTATTCCTTTCTCCCTCATGTGTTTATCCAGCATTCCCTTAAATGCATCTATGCTAGAATAGGAATTTTATTAATTATTAAAGTCGGTATTGCATGTATTCCTGAACTGTTTGTTGAATGATTGGACATTCTGCAGATTACGCTACCAACTATACGCCTCTATTTTGTACTGTTAATTCTGAGAAACCATCTCGCTCAGCACACCTCCATTAGCACCAAGATTCCAATTACACAACCTGTAACATTCGCTCACACAGAATTTGATAAAAAACCTACCTCCCACCAAGGAAGAAAGATTTTGAATTAAACAGATTTTTTTTTAAACCGGATTAAAAATAGAGATTTTCACTTTTCCTCGTTGCCCCAGCTGTGGCTCAGTGGGCAGCTCTCTCACCTCCAAAATCAAAATGTCGGGGGTTCAAGTCCCACTCCAGGCACTTGAGCACATAAATCCAGGCCGACACATCCAGTGTGGTACCGAGGGAGCACCGCACTGTCGGAGGGGCGGTGCCGGGGGAGCACCGCACTGTCGGAGGGGCGGTGCCGGGGGAGCACCGCACTGTCGGAGGGGCAGTGCCGGGGGGGGGGGGAGCACCGCACTGTCGGAGGGGCGGTGCCGGGGGAGCACCGCACTGTCGGAGGGGCAGTGCCGGGGGAGCGCCGCACTGTCGGAGGGGCGGTGCCCGGGGGAGGGAGCACCGCACTGTCGGAGGGGCAGTGCCGGGGGAGCGCCGCACTGTCGGAGGGGCGGTGCCGGGGGGGGGGGAGCACCGCACTGTCGGAGGGGCGGTGCCGGGGGAGCGCCGCACTGTCGGAGGGGCGGTGCCGTCTTTCGGTTGAGACGTTAAACCAAGGCCCCGTCTGCTCGCTCAGTTGAGTGTAAATGATCCCACAGCCATTATTTGAAGAAGAGCCGGGGAGTTCTCCCCGGTGTCCTAGTCAATATTTATCCCTCAACCAACATCACTAGATTGATGTTTGTGGGAGCTTACTGTGCGCTAACTGGTTGCCGCATTTGCTACAACAGTGACTACACTTCAAAAATACTTCATTTTCTGCAAAACACTTTGGGACGTACTGAGGTGAAAAAAGGTGTTGATAAAAATGCAAGTCAGGAAGCTACAAGCAGGCAGCCGTGTTACTTAGTGAAACCAGCTCTTCGGCTCCAGGTCAATGGGTTCAGTCAGACTTTCCGAAGCCGGGTGTAGCAGTCGGAGGCCGGGGAGGGTGGTGACAGTTCTCGCTGCACAATAAAAATCGAGCCAGCCTGGCACACCTGCCCTCGGACAACTAGTCAACACAAGACCAGGGAGCAGCCGCCTGTTTTATAAAGAAAAAGACTTGCATTTATATAGCGCCTTTGACCAGCTCAGGACGTCCCACAGCTGTCACTGGGACAAAGGTGCGTTTAAACAGAGCTCCGGGTCACCCAACCCCTCCCGGCACTGCTCCCTGTCACTTGCTGATCCCATAACGGGCAAACACCGCGACACACAGAGTAATGAGGCTCCCCACATTTACCCAACTCTCCCCCAAACACACTGCCCACCTCAATGTTACCCCCTCTTCACCTCACACGCCGCTCCCCTTGTTCCATTTTATCCCCTCAATCTTACCAATCTCCTCCTCCTCCCCCCATCTCCTCAATCTCCCCCCTCAACCTCTCCTGTCAATCCAAACTCTTACTCATTCCCTTTCCCTCCCCCTCACCAATTCTCCCTCCTCATTCACTCACCTCCACCTTATTCCATCTCCTATTTCCCTCTCAACCTCTCCTTCCAACCCCCTCTCTCATTCCCTCCCCTCCATCATTCCCTGTTTGTCTCCCTCCACCTCCGTGTCTCTCCAGTCCCCGCGCTCTCCCCCAATCTCTCCATTCGCTCTCTTCCCCCTCCATTTTCTCTCTTCCCCCTCATCCCCTCCATTTCCCCTCTCTCTCTCTCTCTCCCCCTCCCCCTCCTTCTCTTCCTTCCCCTCCTCTTTCTCTTTCTCTCCCTCCTTTTCTTTCTCTCCCTCTCCCTCCTTTTCTTTCTCCCGCTCCCCCTCCTTTTCTCCCCCCTCCCCCTCCTTTTCTTTCTCCCCCCCTCCCCCTCCTTTTCTTACTCCCCCCCCTCCCCCTCCCCCTCCTTTTCTTTCTCCCCCCTCCCCCTCTTTCTCCCCCCCCTCTTCTTTCTCCCCCCCCCTCCCCCTCCTTTTCTTTCTCCCCCCCCTCCCCCTCCTTTTCTTTCTCCCCCCCCTCCCCCTCCTTTTCTTTCTCCCCCCCCTCCCCCTCCTTTTCTTTCTCCCCCCCCCTCCTTTTCTTTCTCCCCCCCTCCCCCTCCTTTTCTTTCTCCCCCCCCTCCTTTTCTTTCTCCCCCCCCTCCCCCTCCTTTTCTTTCTCCCCCCCTCCCCCTCCTTTTCTTTCTCCCCCCCTCCCCCTCCTTTACTTTCTCCCCCCCCCCCTCTCCCCCTCCTTTTCTTTCTCCCCCCCCCCTCCTTTTCTTTCTCCCCCCCCTCCCCCTCCTTTTCTTTCTCCCCCCCCTCCCCCTCCTTTTCTTTCTCCCCCCCCCCTCCCCCTCCTTTTCTTTCTCCCCCCCCCCCCCTCCCCCTCCCCCTCCTTTTCTTTCTCCCCCCCCTTTTCTTTCTCCCCCCCTCCCCCTCCTTTTCTTTCTCCCCCCCCTCCTTTTCTTTCTCCCCCCCCCTCCCCCTCCTTTTCTTTCTCCCCCCCCTCCTTTTCTTTCTCCCCCCCCCTCCCCCTCCTTTTCTTTCTCCCCCCCCCCTCCCCCTCCTTTTCTTTCTCCCTCCCCCTCCCCCTCCTTTTCTTTCTCCCCCCCCTTTACTTTCTCCCCCCTCCCCCTCCTTTACTTTCTCCCCCCCTTTACTTTCTCCCCCCCTCCCCCTCCTTTTCTTTCTCCCCCCCTCCCCCTCCCCCTCCCTTTCTTTCTCCCCCCTCCCCCACTTTCTCCCCCCCTCCCCCACTTTCTCCC